>NC_142570.1:15566136-15869166 GCF_041283825.1 Pyrus communis | reverse complement strand
CTTTGACGGTCACTTTGCATCCGACCATTGGATTCTTGCAGCTCATCAAGCTTCCTCTTCATACCCGTCGAATAGTTGTTGGCAAGCACGTGCAAACTTCTATTCTCGTGCTTAAGCAGTTTGATCTCCTGCTTGAGACTTTCCACCTCTGCCATCAATGATTCCACCTGACGGGAGCGGGCAAGCAGGCGTTGGCCCATGTTGGACACAGAACTCGCACACTGAACACTAAATGCGAGGGACTCTTGAACGGCCAACTCATCGGACCGTCCTGACAGCAGCCTACTATCTTTTGGAGTGAGGAGGTTCCTAGCTACTATTGTAGCTGTTGTGGCGTCCTGCATCACAGAGTCTTCACCTGTAAGAGGACCGTTAGAAGATAAGAAAGAAGGGTGCCATACGTTACCTTGACGCGGCGCGCCCGTATCACTGCTGAGACTCAATTCTAAGCTAAGGTTCGATGGGTTTGCCATTTTTTTTCAAAAGTGTTCAAAAGAGAAGGGATGGATGGAGTTAAAATTTCAAAGGGCCGGAGACGATGTTCAAGAATGGGAAATCTTCAGAGTGTGTCTGTTGGCGATGATCGATACCTCTATAAGAAGCCAAGGCGACGCGTCCACCGATTCAAAACGCCGGAATTTCCGGCGGAAGTTCGGCGACGCTTTCTCTGCTTTTCAGAAAACGCGTTCAACTTTGTCAAAAGTTCACGTGGAGGTCATCATCGCAGCTACACTTTTGCCGACAAGCGTAAATTTCGGCGACGCTTTCTCTGCTTTTCAGAAAATGCGTGCGACTTTGTCAAAAGAGCTCTGACAGAGCCGCATCCGCACTACCACGTGTCGTTCAGAAAGCGAAAGGGCGCCTGTGCAGAAATCGAAGGGGCGTCCGTTCAGAAATCGAAGAGTCGTTTGCTCAGAAATTGAAGAGACGTTTGTCGACAAGGGTAAAAGAACAGTACCACCACTTGATATTATCTCTATATATGTCGACCTTCGTCTTTTATGGCAAGGCAAACCTGAAGAAAATGTCCAACTCTTCCGCACCTCTGAGGGCGCTCTCCCAGCAACGCCTTTTGAAATACTCAATTTTTTCTCCCCCAAAGAAGATACCAGAAACCTGGAGTACAAATAAGGCAGAAGGAAACGGTCGATCGAAGCATGTGGAGACAACCACAACAAATACATGTGCTGCTTCATTCGCCGTTTCTTCAAAAGCAAAGGTATCTCATATCATCAAGGTCTAAAGCAAAAGTATCTCATATCATGCTCTTTCCCTGTCCTTTCCTTTGTCCTTGTTATTACTCGCATGGCAAAGTAAACGAAAGCAATCAGAGGCACTTGGAGTCAGTCTTCTGTTCTGGAACCAACTGCCTGGAATCCATTCCTGATTGCTTACCTAGCGTTGCTCTCGAGTAGTCATCTTCAACGGTTGACACACTTCCAGAGAAGGGACCACTTCTGCAAGGGGAGCAAGCAAGGCAAAGGAAAATGATACATTGAAGCATGTGGAGACAAACATAGGCTGAGTTATCCTCCAACCCTTTTCAATACGAATTGGAAAGATTGAACAAAGAAACAGACCAAAGGAGTAAGCTCAGACCTTCGGGGGAGACCAAAAGAATCCTGCTGCCCAGTTCAAGAGTAGCACAAAGGAAAATCAACGATGGGAGGAACCCCTGTGGAATCAACAACATCAAGCCTCAATGCAATCACCAAGGAGAAGATGGAATTTACATTCCACAACCAGATTTGCGTCTCTAAACTCTTCTCTTTGTTAATTACATTCTGCCATGTTTAGTATGTTTAAGTGCTTTTTGTGTGTTTACTTATGCTTTGTATGAATCTATGCTTAAAACATTGAGGACAATGTTTGATTTAAGTGTGGGGGGGGTAACTAATGTTGTTAATGCAAATTCGTGGGATTTTATCACCCATAACTTCAAATGTTGTTCCTTGCTGTTTAAAGGTGTTTTTAGGCTGTTTTAGAGTGTTTTAGAGTGTGTTGACTTAAAAATCCGAAAAACCCATAAAAATTGAAAAAATTGTTTTGAAAACCCAAAAAGAGTTGTTTTAAAGTTGTTTTTGTGTGTCTTAGGGTACCTTCCAACACAATGATAAGGATTGGGTTTGTAATTGCATGACTGTTAAAAAGAGTTATGAACATAGAGAAAAGTTTGATTTACTCTTGGTATATGCTTGGTTATGGTTATAATGTATGACTTCACATGCAATCATAAAAGAAAAATTCGTTTTTGTAACATGCTTGAAGGAAGGAACTCAAACAAACGATACATCCCTGTGAGACTCGAGCCATTACTTTTTTTTGGAGAGTTATTTTCTGTGATTCTTTGTTTTCTAAAGTTGTTGCATGATCTCATTATTCCTTGCTTGGTTACTACTTAGAATGCAATTGTATCATGATAGAACTAAATGCTAGAACTTATATCCGTTTCATTCAAAGCATGACATTGAATTGCATAATATATATCAAGATGAAGTTGTTGCCACCATAGCCAAATAGCCTTACTTCCCATATTTCGTATATATTAGTTTTAACCCCGTTGAGCCTCGTTTAGCCTATTTTCTTTGCTAACCACATCACCCCTTACCTAACCTAGAGTAGGACTGTCCTATACCCTTGTTCTTGAAGTATAGTGAGCATGACTTAAATGAATTCCTTTTGATTAATATGTTGCAGAAAATAAGTGTGGGGGAAGGGATTTTTGTGTGTATGTATGTGCCTAAGTCTTAAAGGAGGCACGGGAAAAAGAAAAAAAAATGTGAGAAAAAGAAGAAGAAAAGAAAGAAAAAGAGTGAAAATAAGTGAGAATGGACTCACAAGTGTGATTGTTGAAGAAAGGGCCCAAAAAGTTTGAATATGGCCCTAAGTTTTGTGTGACTTCCCCTTGGGTGTTCAAAGTTGACTTCTGCATTCTAAAGGGAATTCTAAGTGCCTAATTCAATACTTTGCTCACTATTGCTTAAAGAACGTTTGTTTTCCCTATCCTTTCTTTGTTAGCCAAACACCTTTAGCCCCGTTTCAACCCTTATGCTTCTATCTTGATCGTTATGTGTTCAATAATGTGGAGTTTGGAATTGATATGAGCTTATGGTGTCACTGGTTCTCGCATCTAAGTAGGAGCATTCCATTCTTGAGATCATATCTAAACATGCTTATTAACTCCAGAAAATGCTTTCTTTGTTATAACATATGTGAGATACTAGTCTTTTATGTTTACATCAATCTCTCACATATAACTAGTGTAGGGTGTGTAGTCAGAAAATCTGTGTGAAAATAGAGTGCATTCTAGTAAGGAATTGAGGAAATTCTCTAAGGCATGTTACTACATTCAAAACATGGTTTTAAATGCTTAATTGTGAAATAATATGTGGTGACTATGAGTAAGAATGTACTTAAGTGTGAAGATGACAAAAATCTATGGGACTAATGATTTTTAACTTGTCATGTGCATTGGAAATCCCTGAAACGATTGTTGGAAGGTTTAGTGATGCGATTATTTATACGCACACAAATTAAACCCTCTTTTCGTCAAATTGTAATATATGTATAAGTAGGGATCGTTCTAGACCGGGGATTAGGAGGGATTGTTAACCACTTGAATTTGACTCAAAAACGTAAAATAACAATATGAAACACTATACTAGACTCAAAGAATGCAAAACTAAACTTTAAAACACTAAAACAAACCAAAAGACTCAAAACAGCACCAAAACACTCAAAACTGCCTAAAAATCACTTTCTGGGCAGTTTTGAGCACCTTGAGTACTTTGGACGAATTTGAGAAACAAAATGAATCAAAACACTTATAAACACAAACTAAATGTATTTCTAACTAATCTAACACTTTAAAAGAAATGGGAGATTGGTTTTGAATGAAACTTGAAATAAAAACAGAAACTTGGAAACAAACAGATTGTAAATTAAAGCATAAGGAAATGAAGTAAACACAAGATGAATGAATCAACAACTAATAAAATAAGATAGTACCAATGAAGATGAAGCTAGAGATTCGATTTCACCATTGCTAAGCCAAATCCATGCTTGTTAAGTCAGATTATACTCATCCCTCTACTTATTTCTTGGGTTTGTTTCACTTAGATATGATCAGCCATATGATGTGTGGATTTGATCAAATGTCTCTAATTATGAGCCTAATTGTGATGTGCAACTTTGGTTCCTAATCAAGACTATGTAGTGCATAAGAAACTTTCACAAAACCAAAGGGAACACTCGGCAGGATGTTTGCAAAACATTCCCTTCATTCATTCACATATCTACCAAGATTATGCATGATGTGTGCTTTAATCTTGGCTAAACAACCTGTGGTTAATTCAAATGATGATCAAGCACTAAAATTAACACACTAAGTCACAATTAAATCGGAGAATGAAGCAAGAAATAGATAGATTAAATGAGAATTCCGAATTAACTACATGGCAAACTTTGCAAGGCTACATCGAATCCCTAGAGGAGGATTAGTTACATTTCATGTTTGCAAAGGATTTAACATAAAAATATAAAACATGAACGAACATAGAATTAATAAGAAGAAAGAACCCTTGAAGCAAAACTGATGTAGAATCAAAGAAACACCTAAACATTCCAACAACTCAAACTTGAATTGTATGAACGTTTAGGTCCTCTTATCTTCCTCTTCGTCGTAGCACAAGGTCTAAGGGATGTTGTTGGTGTGTTGAATGGATTGGGGAATTATGGAAATGGAAGGATGATGTTTGGATTATAAGGGAGAGTCACGGCACAAAGGGGGGTTTATGGTCTACATTTCTGCAATGGATGAAGTGTATGAATGGAATGGATGGACTTTTGTGAAGGGCATGGCCCCAAGGGACCAATTTCTGTTGTGAAATGAATTGTGAATGAATGAGAATGAATGAATGAGTATTTATAGGTGAAATGGGGGGAACATGACAGCTAGGTTGCATGTGCTAATGCTTGTGTGTGCTGAAAATGCATGTGATGAAATAATTAGAGAGTGAGGGGATTGATATGCACGGTTTTGGGAGATTTCTGGTGATTGTGAGATGGAAAGCTAGGTGGAAATGCATGTGGATTAAAGCTATGTGAATGATTAGGGTGAATGTGCATGTGAAATCTGCCAAGATGCATGTGAAATCTGCCAAGATGCATGTGAAATCCCTTGAGGACTTGTGGGGAATGTTTTGAATTGTCGTATGCGCTAACCCATCCAATTCAATAACGTTAGGAAGATTTGAAGGTTAATTAGTGCATCACGGTTAACTTGGGGTGTTGAGCATTCATGGTTTATTGAAATGTAATTGGAAATCATTTTATTATGCAAGTGTAACATGTACGGAGATGAACCCCTTAGCTAGGTTCCCATCCATTCAATTTCATCACATTCATCTTTACTTTCTGTTTTAATTTAGAATCTGTGCATTTTATTTAATTTCGTCAAATCTAATTCCCCCTTTACTTTAATGTCCAATTTAGTTAGAAAGTGTTTTAGTTTGTGTTTATAAGTGTTGTGATTCAATTTATTACATAAATTCGTCCAAATTCACCAAAGTGCTCAAAACTGCCCAGAAAGTGTTTTTAAGGCAGTTTTGAGTGTTTTGGGTGATGTTTGAGTCTTTTGGTTTGTTTTAATGTTTTAAGTGTTTAGTTTTACATTCTTTGAGTTAGTTTAGTGTTTTATATTGTGTTTTTAAGAGTCTTGAGTCAAGTTATAACTTAATTTCGTCCAAATTTGTGTTTGTGCTCAAATCTGCCCAGAAAGTGGTTTTTAGGCAGATTTGAGTGTGTTTGTGTTGTTTTGAGTCTTTTGGTTTGTCTTAGTGTTTTAAAGTTTAGTTTTGCATTCTTTGAGTCTAGTATAGTGTTTCATATTGTTATTTTACGTTTTTGAGTCAAATCCAAGTGGTTAACAATCCCTCCTAATCCCCAGTCTAGAACGATCCCTACTTATACATATACTACAATTGACGAAAAGAGGGTTTAATTTGTGTGCTTAACTATTTTCGCATCAAATTTTGGCGCCGTTGCCGGGGATTAGTAAATTTGCTAATTCCTTGGATTGTTTTATTTTCGTTTGTTTTTATTTTATTCCAGTTTCTTAATCTTGTTTTGTTTGTTGTTCTAGGTACTAGTTTATGACTCGGAGTTCTCATCCGATTCGTGAACACATCCTGGAGTGATTGGGTTCTTCGTCCGGCTGCAAGACGTAAAAGAAAGCGCTACTTGGGAGGCAACCCAATGCACTGAATAAAACAAAGCTTGTTCATTAAAAAAAAAAAAAAAAAAAAAAAAAAAAAAAAAAAGAGATACTAAACATGGAGAAAGATGGAGCCTTCACAGAGGTTGTTTGCTTGAAGCCCCACTACTGGGCAAAACTCTAGAAGCGGAAGGCATAGATGCGGGAGGCATAGAAGCGGGAGGCATCGGAGCGGAAGGCATCGGAGCAGGAGGCATCGGAGCTAGAGCATTCCAGGCCTCAATACTTGGCCAAACGTTGGACGAGCCAGGAAAAATGTGCCTCTGGAAGTAAGCCGCAAGCCTTTGACGGTCACTTTGACGGTCACTTTGCATCCGACCATTGGATTCTTGCAACTCATCAAGCTTCCTCTTCATGCCCGTCGAATAGTTGTTTGCAAGCACATGCAAACTTCTATTCTCGTACTTAAGCAGTTTGATCTCTTGCTTAAGACTTTCCACCTCCGCCATCAATGATTCCACCTGACGGGAGCGGGCAAGCAGGCGTTGGCCCATGTTGGACACAGAACTCGCACACTGAACACTAAATGCGAGGGACTCTTGAACGGCCAACTCATCGGACCGTCCTGACAGCAGCCTACTATCTTTTGGAGTGAGGAGGTTCCTAGCTACTATTGTAGCTGTTGTGGCGTCCTGCATCACAGAGTCTTCACTTGTAAGAGGACCGTTAGAAGATAAGAAAGAAGGGCGCCATACGTTACCTTGACGCGGCGCGCCCGTATCACTGCTAAGGCTCAATTCCAAGCTAAGGTTCGATGGGTTTGCCATTTTTCAAAAGTGTTCAAAGAGAAGGGGTGGATGGAGTTAAATTTCAAAGGGCCGGAGACGATGTTCAAGAATGGGAATTCTTCAGAGCGTGTTTGTTGGCGATGATCGATACCTCTATAAGAAGCCAAGGCGACGCGTCCACCGATTCAAAACGCCGGAATTTCCGGCGGAAGTTCGGCGACGCTTTCTCTGCTTTTCAGAAAACGCGTTCAACTTTGTCAAAAGTTCACGTGGAGGTCATCATCGCAGCTACACTTTTGCCGACAAGCGTAAATTTCGGCGACGCTTTCTCTGCTTTTCAGAAAACGCGTGCGACTTTTTCAAAAGTGCTCTGACAGAGCCGCATCCGCACTACCACGTGTCGTTCAGAAAGCGAAGGGGTGATGTGAGAATTATACGCACACAAATTAAACCCTCTTTTTATCAATTGTAGTGAAGAATGTAAGTAGGGATCGTTCTGGACCGGGGATTAGGAGGGATTGTTAATCACTTGGAATTGACTCAAAAACGTAAAAACACAATATAAAACACTATACTAGACTCAAAGAATGCAAAACTAAACTTTAAAACACCAAAACAAACCAAAAGACTCAAAACAGCACCAAAACACTCAAAACTGCCTTAAAAACACAATCTGGGCAGTTTTGAATACTAGACACAACTTGGACGAAAATTGGTTTTAACTTGACCTAAGACACTTAAAAACACAAACTAAAGTGATTTCTAACTACTATGACTCAACAAAGTAAAGGGGGATTGGTTTTGGACGAAATTAAAAACAAAACAAACTTTTTAAATTAGAACAGATTGTAAAACGAATTTGATGGAATTGAATGGATGGGAAGCTAGCTAAGGGGTTCATCTCCACACATGTTATACTTGCATATAAAACTATTTCCAATTGCTTTTCAATAACCTATGAATTCTCAACGCCCCAGATTAACCGTGAATTGCACTAATTAACCCTCAGATTTTCCTAACGTTATTGAATTGGATGATTGCATACGACAACCCAAAACATTCCCCACAAGTCCCCTACATGATTTGCATAATAGAGATACAAGCAAGAATCATTAAGTTGTTTGAAAACCATAAGCATTGACGAAGCACTCGTTACTATGAATTGCATGAAACTTATGCCAAGAATTTACTTAACGCAATTGAGATCATCAACTTTTACTACTTGTGAATATAATTCCATAACGATTAGGTGAAATTTCCTTATATCCTAGCATCCAATTTATGCATGATAATTAAGCGTGCACTCTCAACCAACACACACAAATCAATGTAATTCACATAGATAAGTAAATTGAATTCACAACTTATGAAACGCAATTAGAAGTAATCAAATCATATTGCAAGCATAAACATGTATTTCGAATCCCCCCCTAGCCAAGGGGGGGTTTAGTTCCTCATATGCACAAAACAAAGAGAATTGAAATTAAACATTGAATTCAAAGGAAAAGAAACACCTAGAAATTCCAGCGACGCGAACTTGAATTGCATGAACTTCCGAGTTTCCTTCTCCTCCTCCTTGGTGCGGCAAAGGTCTAGGGACAGGTTTTAGGGCCTTAGGTGTATGGATGCATGGTGATGGAGGGATATAGTAGTGTTTAGGGGAAGGGGATGGTGCGGCAAGGGTGTGGAGAGGGTTCGACGAATTTCTGGAATTAATGAATGTGTATGAGAGGTGGTGATCTGATCTAGGGGTTAATATGAGTATATATAGGCACTTAAAACCCTAGGGTAATCAGATATGGACTTGAATAACCCAAATCCACAAGGAAATAGGCCATCTAGAAGGTAGGAAACCCCAAAGGAAAAGGAATAGAGGCGCCAGATTTTTAGGGTTCTAGAAACAAAGTATTTTGTGGCAGAAATTGGCACTTCTAGAAGGATTTGGGGCGCCACTTTTGTAGGAGATAAGATAAGGTTCCTAGAATCATGTTTAAAGGGCCAAATTTGTAGGGAAAAAGAGATAAGGGTGCGGCACCTTTGTAGGGATAATGTTAGGGCTTCTAGAAAGCCTAAAAACTAAGGGGATTTGGATAAAACCCACGGCAAAGATAGGATAGGGCATCTAAGGCTTCTAGAAACCCTCCAAGATAAGGTAAAGTGCATGGCATCCCTATAGGATTAGGATAAGGTGTCCTAAAGTGTTTAGGACTCCTCTTTGTGGCTGAAAACCTTGTGCATTAGGATTAGGAAAGCTAATCCTTCTTCATCTTGGAATTCTTCTCCTTCTTGGACTTGGAAAGCTTCTTTGTTGCTTCACTTGAGACCATTTGGATTTTGACTTTCCTTCATCAAGTAGGAAACCTTAGTTGAGTAGGAATCTTCATTCTTCTAGGAATCCTATTTCAACTAGGAAACCCATTTTAACTAGGAATCCTAATTCAACTAGGAAACCATCTTCCATTTAGGGACTTTCCTACTTCAACTAGGAAATCTTGCTCAAGTAGGAATCATCATCTTCAAGTCTTCAATTTCGTCCATCCTCTTGGCTCCAAGCATATGATGTCCATTCCAAGCTCTAATTTGCTCCAAAAGGCTTCAAAATGCATCCTTTTGCATACTTTGCCCTTAAAACCTGAAAACACAAAGAACTAGCTTAAAAGACTACTTTACTAAGGAAAAACACTATAAATGCACAAAAACAAGCTAAACTAAGGTGCGTAAATATGCTCCTATCAAGGGGCGCCTGTGCAGAAATCGAAGGGGCGTCCGTTCAGAAATCGAAGAGCCGTTTGCTCAGAAATTGAAGAGACGTTTGTCGACAAGGGTAAAAAAACAGTACCACCACTTGATATTATCTCTATATATGTCGACCTTCATCTTTTATGGCAAGGCAAACCTGAAGAAAATGTCCAACTCTTCCTCACCTCTGAGGGCGCACTCCCAACAAAGCCTCTTGAAATACTCAATTTTTTCTCCCCCAAAGAAGATACCAGAAACCTGGAGTACAAATGAGGCAGAAGGAAACGGTCGATCGAAGTATGTGGAGACAACCACAACAAATACATGTGCTGCTTCATTCGCCGTTTCTTCAAAAGCAAAGGTATCTCATATCATCAAGGTCTAAAGCAAAAGTATCTCATATCATGCTCTTTCCCTGTCCTTTCCTTTGTCCTTGTTATTACTCGCATGGCAAAGTAAACGAAAGCAATCAGAGGCCTTGGAGTCAGTCTTCTGTTCTGGAACCGACTGCCTGGAATCCATTCCTGATTGCTTACCTAGCGTTGCTCTCGAGTAGTCATCTTCAACAGTTGACACACTTCCGGAGAAGGGACCACTTCTGCAAGGGGAGCAAGCAAGGCAAAGGAAAACGATACATTGAAGCATGTGGAGACAAACATAGGCTGAGTTATCCTCCAACCCTTTTCAATACGAATTGGAAAGATTGAACAAAGAAACAGACCAAAGGAGTGAGCTCAGACCTTCGAGGGAGACCAAAAGAATCCTGCTGCCCAGTTCAAGAGTAGCACAAAGGAAAATCAACGATGGGAGGAACCCCTGTGGAATCAACAAAATCAAGCATCAATGCAATCACCAAGGAGAAGATGGAATTTACATTCCACAACCAGATTTGCGTCCCTAAACTCTTCTCTTTGTTATTTACATTATGCCATGTTTAGTATGTTTAGTTGCTGTTTTTATGTTTACTTTTGTTTGGTGTGATTTTAAGCTTAAAACATTGAGGACAATGTTTGATTTAAGTGTGGGGGGGGTAACTAATGTTGTTGATACAAATTCGTGAGATTTTATCACCCATAACTTCAAATGTTGTTCCTTACTGTTTTAAGGTGTTTTTAAGTTGTTTTAGAGTGTTTTAGTATGTTTTGTTTTTATAACTCCGAAAATACCATAAAAATTTGAAAAAAAAATTTGTTTTGAATAGCCTAAAAAGAGTGTTTTGAGTCGTTTTTGTGTGTTTGTGTCTTAGGATACCTTCCAACACAATGATAAGGATTTGGTTTGTAATTGCATGACTGTTAAAACGAGTTATGAACATAGAGAAAAGTTTGATTTACTCTTGGTATATGCTTGGTTATGGTTATAATGTATGACTTCACATGCAATCATAAAAGAAAAATTCGTTTTTGTAACATGCTTGAAGGAAGGAACTCAAACAAATGCTACATCCCTGTGAGACTCGAGCCATTACTTTCTTTGGAGAGTTATTTTCTGTGATTCTTTGTTTTCTAAAGTTGTTGCATGATCTCATTATTCCTTGCTTGGTTGCTACTTAGAATGCAATTGTATCATGATAGAACTAAATGCTAGAACTTATATCCGTTTCATTCAAAGCATGACATTGAATTGCATAATATATATCAAGATGAAGTTGTTGCCACCATAGCCAAATAGCCTTACTTCCCATTTTTCGTATATATTAGTTTTAACCCCGTTGAGCCTCGTTTAGCCTATTTTCTTTGCTAACCACATCACCCCTTACCTAACCTAGAGTAGGACTTTCCTATACCCTTGTTCTTGAAGTATAGTGAGCATGACTTAAATGAATTCCTTTTGATTAATATGTTGCAGAAAATAAGTGTGGGGGAAGGGATTTTTGTGTGTATGTATGTGCCTAAGTCTTAAAGGAGGCACGGGAAAAAGAAAAAAAAAATGTGAGAAAAAGAAGAAGAAAAGAAAGAAAAAGAGTGAAAATAAGTGAGAATGGACTCACAAGTGTGATTGTTGAAGAAAGGGCCCAAAAAGTTTGAATATGGCCCTAAGTTTTGTGTGACTTCCTCTTGGGTGTTCAAAGTTGACTTCTGCGTTCTAAAGGGAATTCTAAGTGCCTAATTCAATACTTTGCTCACTATTGCTTAAAGAACGTTTGTTTTCCCTATCCTTTCATTGTTAGCCAACTCCCCAAGCCCCGTTACAACCTTTGACTTCTATCTTGATCGTTATGTGTTCAATAATGTGGAGTTTGGAATTGATATGAGCTTATGGAATCACTGGTTCTCGTTCTTAGTAGCATTCCGTTCGTGAGATCATATATATACATGTTAATAATTCCAGAAAATGCTTTCCTTGTTATAACATATGTGAGTTGTTGATGTATATTTCCTTCCTAATGCTAGAATATATTTAGTATAATGGCATAAGTAAGGGTGTCGAATCCACAGGGACTAATTGGACCTTTGTAACTACTTGTTTGCAAGAAATCTAAGAAATGAATCAAACTAGTCTAAATAGGCAGATTTGAATCAAACTAATCAAATGATGTGAAAATTAACTTGACACACAAATTAAACCCTATTTGTGACAATTGTAGTAGATATGTAAGTAGGGATCGTTCTAGACCGGGGATTAACTAGGGATGCTAATCTATGTAAATAAGACTCAAAAACACTAAACTAGACTTTATGGACTCAAAACTAACTTTAGACACTTAAAACAGCAACCAATACTCAAAAAGACTCACTTTTAGACTCAATAAAGGTTTTGGACGAAAATAGGACTTGACTTGACTCAAAAGACTCAAGGAAAACAAGTTTTGACTCAAATATGAAGACTAAATAACATGGGGATTGTTTTTGACGAATTTTAGACTCAAAACAAAAACTTAGTAGAAAACACTTTTGAAAAAACGAATTTAGGTAAAATAAATGGGTAAAAGGCTAGTTAGAGGGTCCTTCTCCACACATGATATATGCATACGAACCAATGTCCAGTTATTACTCCTTTAGACTATGAATGACAACGCCCCAAATTAGTTGCATCGCACAACTAACCCTCAAGTTTTCCTTATTTCATTGAATTGAATGAAAACGCATTACAACCAAATTATCTTTTTCAAGTTCTTTATATGAGATGCATAGCAAAGATACATATCAAAAGTCATTAAGTTTTGTGAAAACTATAAGCGTTGACAAGGCATTCATCACTATGAAACTCATGAGACTCATACCAAGGATTTACTTAACGCGATTGTGACTAGCAACCTCCACTACTTTTGAATATAAGTGAATAACAATTACGTGAAACCCCCCTATACTCTAGCATCAAGTTTATGCATGCAAATTAAGTGTTAACCCCCAACCCACATACATAAACCAGTTTTAATAACTTAGATAAGCAAATCACATTCATGCCTTAAGAAATAATAACCGAACGTAATTAATTCATATAAAACATATAATCATGGCTTCAAATTCTCCTCTAACTAAAAAGAAGTTAGTTCCTCATGTTCGCAAAGCAAAGATAATTAAATTTAAACATTGAACTAAGACAAAGGATAGAATACACCTAGAAACTTTCCACACTCCAATGGCAGATTTCAAACCCTCCTTGGATGGCAGATTGCACAAGTCCTCCTCTCCTTGCTTCCTTGCTTGCGGCACTAGGGTGGTGTAGAATGGATTGTGGTGTTTGATGGATGAAAGTATGAATGAATGAATGAGTGAGTGGGATGGATTAAATGGTGAGGCATTGGCTGTTTATATAGGCTAATTATGCACACTTAGTGAAGGACAAGGATTGCACAATCCCATGGAAAAAGGGTTAAGTCTTTGTAGAAACCAAAAGGGAAAGGGATAGGGAATTTTCGCCAGAAATTAAGGGCTTCTAGAAACTATGTATTTTTTGGCAGAATTTAGACTTCTAGAAGGGGTAAAGGATAGATTTCTGGACCTAAATGGATAAGGACTCATGATATAGGTGTAGAGGAAGGATTGCAACTCCTAAACCTACAAGGAATGGTGTTCTTGCGGCATTTGAGTGGATAAGGCTTCTAGAAACTGATTTAGGTGTTTAAATGTGTAATTAATCTCCTCTAATTAGCTAGATTTAAGTCCTAACCTGATTTGGATAGGATAGAATAGGATAATGTTAGAGTTAGGATAGGATAAGGTTTCTAGGATAGGATAAGATAAGGTTGGATAAGGTTCCTTGTTTCTTGCTTCTTCCTTATCTTCATTGCATTAGGACTTCTTCCACCAGATTTGTAGCCTTTCCTAGCTCTTCTTGACTTCAATTTCGTCCATCCTCTTTACTCCATGGTTAAGCTATCCAATCCATGCCCAAAAATGCTCCAAATAGCCTCAAAATGCACTTTCTTGCTCCTTTTGCCATTAGGACCTAAAAACATACGAAAATAACTTAAAAGACTGAAATAAATAGTAATTAACTCACTAAATGCAAGGAAACAACTTAACTAAGTAGCATAAATATGCTCCTATCATCAAACTATGCAGATTTTGTTGTTTTAACTTGAAAGCAAAAGAGAATGAAGTAAACACAAATCAATGAATCAACAACCAATATAATGAGATAGTATCAATGGAAATGAAACTAGGGATTCGATTTCACCATTGCTCAATTAAATCCATGTTTGTTAAGTTGGTTTATACTCATTCATCTACAAATTTCTTGAGTTTGTTTCACTTGGATATGATCAACCATATGATGTGTGGATTTGATCAAATGTCTATAATCTTGAACCTAATTGTGATGTGCAACTTTGGTTCATAATCTAGAGTATGTAATGCACAAGAAACGTTCACTAAACCAAAGGGAACACTTGGCAGGATGTTTGCCAATCTTTCCCTTCATTCATTCACAAATCCACCAATATTAGACATGATGTATGTTTTAATCTTGGCTAAATAACTTGTGGTTAACTCAAATGGCGATCAAGCATACAAATCAACCCACAAATTCACAATTATAACAGAGAATGAATCAAGAACTAGGTAGACAAACTGAGCATTCTAACTTAATTACATAGCAAACTTTGCAAGGTTACATCGAATCCCTAGAGGAAGCTTAGTTACAATTCATGTTTACAAAAGATTTGACATAAAAGTATAAAACATGAATGAACATAGAATTGATAAGAATGAACCCTTGAAGCAAAACTGATGTTGAAGTCCTTGAAGAGTTCCTTGGTGTTGCTTCTCCAAATGTGGTGCGGATGAAGTAGATTGGTTTTGTTTGGATGGTTTCTGCCCTTAGGACAGAAATGGACAGAGAATGGAGTGAAGTAGGGGGGTTTTAGAGTGTGTAATGGACTGAAAATGAAGAGGGAACTTGCGGATGGGAAAGGGGGAGAATAATGGACAGTTTCTGTGAAAGGAAAAGAATGTAGTGTATAATGCAATGGAGAGGGCGAATTTTTTGTGAATGATGGACAGAAAATGGAGCCAAATAGGGTGTGTGTGATCCCCCAACATTCAGATTGGATCTAGCCTTTGTTTACTCAGATGGCAGAGCATAATTCAGATGGAATGATGGGTTTCTGAGTGTAGTGGACGCATGGCTTGGACAATTCTGCAAGTATGTGTTTTGTTTAATCAAAATGCATGTGTAAAGTCTGCCACAAGGGAGTGGAACCTGCAAAGGTCAATTGGAGCACCAGAAAATGTTTATACAAGTCTGAAAATGGGAAGAACACATGGCATGGACAAAGGAATGGGTTGGATTTCTGAAATGATGGCATGAAATGGAATTTCTGGAATAAAGGATGCAAGGAATGGACATAATCTGCAGGTATGTGGATATTTAATCCAAGAAACATGTGCAAAGTGTTTGAACATGCATGTGAATGCATGTTTTGGTGTTGAAACCACCTAATCTGACTTCAATGCTTGTTTTATTTAGAATCACTCAATTTGGCCGAATTTCACCACATTCCTTCATTTGCCTTCCAATTGATCTTATTACACACTTGGCTGCACACTAACACCAAACAAAGTAAAATGCAACTAGTTTAATCCAAAAACAATACAAAAACGCCAAATAAGAAAGCTATACATGCATGCAAAATGTGACTATCAAATACCCCCAAACCTGGTTTTTTGCTAGTCCTCGAGCAAACTTAAAACTAAAACACACAAAACTCAAACATCTAACTAAACCACTTTCGCTGGCTAAACGATTGCACTGAGCATGTGCAACAAGCCTTTGAACCCCTAGGTGTCCCTAGTTGGAGGAGTTGTGTCTCCTGAGGGTTTACAGTGATGACACCCACAAACATTTACAAAATCTGCAAACAACTTGGTTAAAACATGCTTTAAACAAACTAATAAGAACCAATGAAGATTTTGTCATTCATTCAACTCAAAAGATTGCCACTTCAAAGAATCGTATCAATTGTAACGTATAAAGATATTTCTCCATGTCTTACAACTTCAAGGTCACCATACCCAAATGCTTCAGATAGAATTCGCCTCAACTCTACTCCTCACAGAATCCACTCAAGTTTTCACTCAGATCTTAAGGTTTAGTCTCTCAACAACATATATGAGTGAAATTATGTAAAGGAAATCAAAATTCTCACATATGAAATCTGAAATGGAAGCACAGTTTCTGAGTAGATCTCATGAAATGAATCAGATGCTAAGAATATAGATAACACACACACTTACCATCACCCATGAATACATCCTCAATGATCAGCTAGGTCTTTCTCAAGGTTGTAATGCAAGGCTTAGGGTATAGGTTATGAAAGACTTGATATGAAATACTAGAGCTTGGGGCATACCAAAGTGTTCTTGAGGATCATGCTCTTCACTTGCATTTGTTTTCTTTCTTCTTTGTTTTTGGCATCCAGGCCCTATGTCTTATAATGAGGAGATTTGGAACTTGTATCCATTTTAATTCTCTTCTTTTTTTTTTTTATAACCCCTTTTTTTTTTTTTAGAAGCATCTTCAACATAGGCGCCCTCGGTACATGCCACAATCTTGTTCTATAACTCAATCTGCCCTTAGTCTTCATCACATTGGTATTCCCCAAACTATAAGGTATGGCTTGTAATGGGCTAGAATGGGTAGAGTATGGTGTGGGTGATGAAAGAATTGGGCTAAAGTGTTTGGCTGCAACGAGGGTGAATGGAACACACAAATGGGTAGGATTTAAGCCTTTTAGTAGTTAAACATGCATAGCCTAACATCATCTCATTGAGTTCATTCACGAATGATACTAAACACATGGTATCTGCAAAGAGAGTAATTCTTAGTATCCAATCAAAATAGAAGTAATGAGATCATTTAAAGTGAAATTGAAAGAAAGAGATAGGAGTAGAAACACTTTAAACCCTCTCAAAGAAGCAAATAGGCTCAAAATAACTCACTAGGGTAGTCTCCACTATTCTTCTTCCAGAATTTGAGTATGGTACCTCTATCATCATAATTTCAAGAGTTATAGCTTTATAAATGACAACAAGATGCAACTCTTTTCCATGGCAACCCAATCGTTTGTTTTCAAACATAATCCTCATATACATTCGTATTAGCATGCAAAAACATTCTCCCATTTCAGATTGCATTCCCTTGCATTCCAACCAAAACCATGCACATGCACTTGTTCCTCCATTAAATCAGCCACATGCATTCATCATCACAACCTAGCTGTCATTCCACTTTAACCCACATGCATTTCCACCCACATGCTCTCCCATTTCAGATTGCATTCCCATCCCATTCCACATGCATTCATTTCATCATTGCAAACACAAATCAGCCACATGCACCCATCACCCAACACTCCCCTTTGCCATGCACATTCACCTTCATTTCCAGATTGTCCCCTTGCACATGCAGCCACATATTCATTGCACATGCATTTCCAACCCACATGCATCCTTTAATCATTCAAACATGCAGCCACATTCCCTCCTAGCTGTCATGTTCCCACCATTTCACCTATAAATAAGCATCCATTGCAGCCATAATAAACACACACTCTTCCACCACAGAAATTCATCCATTTACTCCACCATTCCATCCATTAACACACCTCAACTCATTCACTCTTCCATTTTCAGAATGTAGACATCAAACCACCCTTGCCGTGCCTCTCCCTTACAATCCAAACACCATCCTTCCATTTTCACCACTCCCCAAACCATTCACACCACCAAACCTCACCTTAGACCTTGTGCTACAACAACGAGGAGGAGAAGAGTGCCTAAACGTTCATACAATTCAAGTTTGAGTTGTTGGAATGTTTAGGTGTTTCTTTGATTTCAATGTTTAAATTCAATTCTCTTTGTTTTGTACGTATGAGGAATGGAAGAGAAGAGTGCCTAAACGTTCATACAATTCAAGTTTGAGTTGTTGGAATGTTTAGGTGTTTCTTTGATTTCAAAGTTATGAGGGAATTCGAAATATATGTTTATCCTTGCATTTTGATTTGATTACTTCTAATTGCGTTTCATAAGTTGTGGATTCAATTTGTTTAACTGTTTGATTGATAACTTATTTATGTATGTTTCATTGAGAGTGCACGCTTAATTTTCATGCATGAATATGACGCTAGAATATAAGTGAGTTTCACCTAATAGTTACGAACTTATATTCACAAGTAGTGGAGGTTGCTTATAAACAATCGCGTTAAACGAATTCTTGGCATAAGTTTCATGCAATCCATAGTAACGAATGCCTCGTCAATACTTATAATCTTCATAGAGCGTAATGATTCTTGCTTGTATCTCTTCTATGCATTCATGTTGAGGACTTGTGGGGAATGTTTTGAATTGTCGTATGCGCTAACCCATCCAATTCAATAACGTTAGGAAGATTTGAAGGTTAATTAGTGCATCACGGTTAACTTGGGGTGTTGAGCATTCATGGTTTATTGAAATGTAATTGGAAATCATTTTATTATGCAAGTGTAACATGTACGGAGATGAACCCCTTAGCTAGGTTCCCATCCATTCAATTTCATCACATTCATCTTTACTTTCTGTTTTAATTTAGAATCTGTGCATTTTATTTAATTTCGTCAAATCTAATTCCCCCTTTACTTTAATGTCCAATTTAGTTAGAAAGTGTTTTAGTTTGTGTTTATAAGTGTTGTGATTCAATTTATTACATAAATTCGTCCAAATTCACCAAAGTGCTCAAAACTGCCCAGAAAGTGTTTTTAAGGCAGTTTTGAGTGTTTTGGGTGATGTTTGAGTCTTTTGGTTTGTTTTAATGTTTTAAGTGTTTAGTTTTACATTCTTTGAGTTAGTTTAGTGTTTTATATTGTGTTTTTAAGAGTCTTGAGTCAAGTTATAACTTAATTTCGTCCAAATTTGTGTTTGTGCTCAAATCTGCCCAGAAAGTGGTTTTTAGGCAGATTTGAGTGTGTTTGTGTTGTTTTGAGTCTTTTGGTTTGTCTTAGTGTTTTAAAGTTTAGTTTTGCATTCTTTGAGTCTAGTATAGTGTTTCATATTGTTATTTTACGTTTTTGAGTCAAATCCAAGTGGTTAACAATCCCTCCTAATCCCCGGTCTAGAACGATCCCTACTTATACATATACTACAATTGACGAAAAGAGGGTTTAATTTGTGTGCTTAACTATTTTCGCATCAATCTTTACTATCTGTTTTAATTTAAATCTGTGCATTTTATTCAATTTTCGTCAAATCTAATTCCCCCTTTACTTTAATGTCCAATTTAGTTAGAAAGTGTTTTAGTTTGTGTTTATAAGTGTTGTGATTCAATTTATTACATAAATTTGTCCAGATTCACCAAAGTGCTCAAAACTGCCCAGAAAGTGATTTTAAGGCAGTTTTGAGTGTTTTGGGTGATGTTTGAGTCTTTTGGTTTGTCTTAGTGTTTTAAAGTGTTAGATTAGTTTGAAATACATTTAGTTTGTGTTTTTAAGAGTCTTGAGTCAAGTTACAACTTAGTTTCGTCCAAATTTGTGTTTGTGCTCAAATCTGCCCAGAAAGTGGTTTTTAGGCAGATTTGAGTGTGTTTGTGTTGTTTTGAGTCTTTTGGTTTGTCTTAGTGTTTTAAAGTTTAGTTTTGCATTCTTTGAGTCTAGTATAGTGTTTTATATTATGTTTTTACGTTTTTGAGTCAAATCCTAGTGATTAACAATCCCTCCTAATCCCCGGTCCAGAACGATCCCTACTTATACATATACTACAATTGACAAAAAGAGGGTTTAATTTATGCGCGTATAATTCCCGCATCAATGACAACAAGATGCAACACCTTTTCATAGCAACCCAATCGTTTGTTTTCAAACATAGCCCTCATATACATTCATATTAGTAAGCAAAAACACCCTTAACCAAAACTAACACATAAAACAAACACAAAACACAAACCTTCCATCCCACACCCCCAAACCTAACCTAAGCATTGTCCTCGATGCTTAAAATTGTATGCAAAGTAAATAGGCAAAGAATATGGAATGGAAATAACATAAACACAAAATAAGGAAAGAACACAAACCACCCTAGGTTGCCTCCTAGCAAGCGCTTTATTTAATGTCTAGGCAAGACATGGTAGCTTGTTCATGGTGTTGTAAACTCAAGAAAATCTACAACTTGATACACTGGCTCAACCTCCAATTTCTCCAAGTACGGTTTCAATCGCTGCCCATTGACTTTAAAAGAGGTGCCATTCTTCATGTTCTCTATCTCCACAGCTCCGTGGGGAAATGTTTGTAACACTTTGAATGGTCCCACCCACCTAGACTTCAATTTACCTGGAAAAAGTCTCAAACGTGAGTCATACAAAAGTACTTTCATACCTTGGTGAAACTCTTTCCTTAGGATGGCCTTGTCATGATAGAGCTTAGTCCGTTCCTTGTAGATTTTGGCATTCTCATATGCCTCATTTCTAAGTTCTTCCAACTCATTAAGTTGGAGTTTCCTTGCTATTCCAACATCCTTGTAATCAAAGTTGAACTTCTTGATGGCCCAATATGCACGGTGTTCAAGCTGCATTGGCAAATGACAAGCTTTCCCAAACACAAGGCGATAAGGACTCATGCCAATGGGTGTCTTGTATGCTGTTCTATATGCCCATAGTGCATCATTTAACCTCAATGACCAATCCTTCCTTGTAGGGCTCACAGTCTTCATCAAAATGTTCTTGATCTCCCTATTGCTAATCTCCACTTGTCCTGAGGTTTGAGGATGGTACGGGGTTGCCACTTTGTGGTTGATGTTATACTTCTTCATCAAGGATTCAAAAGGTTTGTTGCAGAAATGACTGCCACCATCACTAACAATAGCTCTTGGGGTTCCAAACCTACAAAAAATCACATCTTTAAGAAAATTCAACACAACCTTATGATCATTAGTTCTTGTAGCAATGGCTTCAACCCATTTGGATACGTAATCCACTGCCACTAATATGTATAAGTAGCCAAAAGAGGATGGAAATGGTCCCATGAAATCGATTCCCCAAACATCAAAGAGTTCCACCACCAAAATGTTGTTCAATGGCATCTCATTTCTTCGGCTAATGTTCCCCATTTTCTGGCACCTATCACATTTAGAGCAAAAATCAAAAGCATCTTTGAATAAAGTAGGCCAAAAGAAACCAGATTGTAAAACCTTTAGAGATGTCTTTTTGGCACCAAAATGGCCTCCACATGCCAATGTGTGTGATAGGAGCATATTCATGCGACTTAAATGGCTTGTTCTCGTGCATTTACGTTATGTTTCTTTAGTTATTTTAGTCCTTTAAGCTATTTTCGTGTGTTTGTAGGTCCAAAGGGCTAAAGGAGCAAAAAGATGCATTTTGGAGACTTTTGGAGCACTTTTGGGCTAAGGATGGATAGCTTATGCTTGGCGCCAAAATGTTGGACGAAATTGAAGACCAAAGTGTTGGAACTTTGTTCCCTTTAGTTTTAGGACATTTAAACCTTTCCAATTCCCTTATGTCGTGCATCTCCACCTTTCTCCCAAAATCATACACATGCTCCCATCACATATCATATCACTTATCATTCATCACATATCATATCACTTATCATTCACCACTTATCATTCATCAAACACATGCATTCACATGTTTTCACAATCTGCCATCATTACAACCAAAACCGTGCACATGCTATCACCATGCATTCACATGCACTTGTTCCTCCATCATTCCATCCTTTAAAGCATTGCACATGCACTTTAAACATTCACCCACATGCATTTCCACCCACATGCTATCCCATTTCAGATTGTCATTTCCCCTTTAATCAACACATGCTTCCCCTCACCAAGAAATCATTCATTCCACATGCAATCAGAAAATCCATTTCATAACACATGCATCTTGGCAGATTTCACATGCACTCATGCACATTCACCTTAATTTTCAGATTATTCCTTCATCATTGCACCACACATTCATTGCACATGCTTTCACATTCAACACACATGCAATTCCAGATTTCACATGCACACACAAACATTAGCACATGCAACCTAGCTGTCATGTTCCCCCCATTTCACCTATAAATACTCATTCATTCATTCTCATTCATACACAATTCATTTCACAACAGAAATTGGTCCCTTGGGGCCATGCCCTTCACAAAAGTCCATCCATTCCATTCATACACTTCATCCATTGCAGAAATGTAGACCATAAACCCCCCTTTGTGCCGTGACTCTCCCTTACAATCCAAACATCATCCTTCCATTTCCATAATTCCCCAATCCATTCAACACACCAACAACATCCCTTAGACCTTGTGCTACGACGAAGAGGAAGATAAGAGGACCTAAACGTTCATACAATTCAAGTTTGAGTTGTTGGAATGTTTAGGTGTTTCTTTGATTCTACATCAGTTTTGCTTCAAGGGTTCTTTCTTCTTATTAATTCTATGTTCATTCATGTTTTATATTTTTATGTTAAATCCTTTGCAAACATGAATTGTAACTAATCCTCCTCTAGGGATTAGATGTAGCCTTGCAAAGTTTGCCATGTAGTTAATTCGGAATTCTCATTTAATCTATCTATTTCTTGCTTCATTCTCCGATTTAATTGTGACTTAGTGTGTTAATTTTAGTGCTTGATCATCATTTGAATTAACCACAGGTTGTTTAGCCAAGATTAAAGCACACATCATGCATAATCTTGGTAGATATGTGAATGAATGAAGGGAATGTTTTGCAAACATCCTGCCGAGTGTTCCCTTTGGTTTTGTGAAAGTTTCTTGTACCCTACATAGTCTTGATTAGGAACCAAAGTTGCACATCACAATTAGGCTCATAATTAGAGACATTTGATCAAATCCACACATCATATGGCTGATCATATCTAAGTGAAACAAACCCAAGAAATAAGTAGAGGGATGAGTATAATCTGACTTAACAAGCATGGACTTGGCTTAGCAATGGTGAAATCGAATCTCTAGCTTCATCTTCATTGGTACTATCTTATTTTATTAATTGTTGATTCATTCATCTTGTGTTTACTTTATTTCCTTATGCTTTAATTTACAATCTGTCATTTTAGTTAATTTCGTCCAAAACTAAATCCCCCTTTACTTTATTGTCCAATTTAGTTAGAAAGTGTCTTAGTTTATGTTTCTAAGTGTTTTGATTCATTTTGTTACACAAATTCGTCCAAATTTGTGTTTGTGCTCAAATCTGCCCAGAAAGTGGTTTTTAGGCAGATTTGAGTGTGTTTGTGTAGTTTTGAGTCTTTTGGTTTGGTTTAGTGTTTTAAAGTTTAGTTTTGCATTCTTTGAGTCTAGTATAGTGTTTCATATTGTGTTTTTACGTTTGAATCAAGCCATTCGTTCAACATTGAGTTTAAGGTCAGAAACTGCCTAGTTTGTGTTTTTAGGCAGTTTTGAGTCTATTGAACTTGTTTTGAGTCCTTTGAGTCTTTGTGAACGTTTTTAACTTTGTTTTTACGTTTTTGAGTCAAATCCAAGTGATTAACAATCCCTCCTAATCCCCGGTCTAGAACGATCCCTACTTATACATATATTACAATTTGACGAAAAGAGGGTTTAATTTGTGTGCGTATAAATCTCGCATCAGTGTGGCTAAATGTTAGGATGCTTTGTTGCTCACTCTCTGGGACACATCTCCTAATGATTTGATCAGGGCAATATTTAAACAAATATGGTTTGTCCCAAAAGTAGTGCTTTACCATGGCAAGGAACTTCTTTCTTTCCTGAAAAGAAAGGGCACTTCTCATTATACCACAAGCAAGATAATTAACAAAATCTGCATACCATGGTTCTTTTTCTTGAACAACAAGGAGTTGTGCATCTGGAAATGATTCATTTAGGGGCAAAGGTTGTCCAACTCCATGGTTTTCATTAAGCCTGGACAAATGGTCAGCCACAACATTATCACTGCCCTTCTTATCTCGAATTTCCAAGTCAAACTCTTATAGTAAGAGTATCTATCTAATCAAGCGTGGTTTAGCATCCTTCTTTGTCATCAAGTACCTAAGGGCTGCATGATCAGAAAACACAATAACTTTAGATCCCACAAGATATGACCTAAACTTTTCTAAGGCAAAAACAACAGCAAGCAACTCCTTTTCAGTTGTGGAATAGTTAAGTTGGGCATCATGTAGAGTCCGGCTTGCATAATATATCACATGTGGAAGCTTGTTCACCCTTTGCCCTAAAACTGCACCAATAGCATAGTCAGAGGCATGATGCGAGAATTATACGCGCATAAATTAAACCCTCTTTTTGTCAATTGTAGTATAAGTATAAGTAGGGATCGTTCTGGACCGGGGATTAGGAGGGATTGTTAACCACTTGGATTTGACTCAAAAACGTAAAATAACAATATGAAACACTATACTAGACTCAAAGAATGCAAAACTAAACTTTAAAACACTAAGACAAACCAAAAGACTCAAAACAACACAAACACACTCGAATCTGCCTAAAAACCACTTTCTGGGCAGATTTGAGCACAAACACAAATTTGGACGAAATTAAGTAATAACTTGACTCAAGAACGTAAAAACACAATATAAAACACTAAACTAACTCAAAGAATGTAAAACTAAACACTTAAAACATTAAAACAAACCAAAAGACTCAAACATCACCCAAAACACTCAAAACTGCCTTAAAATCACTTTCTGGGCAGTTTTGAGCACTTTGGTGAATTTGGACGAATTTAAGTAACAAAATGAATCAAAACACTTATAAACACAAACTAAGACACTTTCTAACTAAATTAGACAATAAAGTAAAGGGGGATTGAGTTTTGACGAAATAAAATTAAATGGACAGATTGCAATTAAAACAGAATGTAAATATGAAATTGATGAAATGGATGGATGAATGCTAGCTAAGGGGTTCATCTCCATATATGTTATACTTGCATAATAAAACGATTTCCAATTGCATTTCAATAAACCATGATGCTCAACACCCCAAGTTAACCGTGATGCACTAATTAACCTTCAAATCTTCCTAACGTTATTGAATTGGATGGGTTAGCGCATGCGACAATTCAAAACATTCCCCACAAGTCCCCTACATGAATGCATAATAGAGATACAAGCAAGAATCATTACGCTCTATGAAAATTATAAGTGTTGACGAGGCATTCGTTACTATGGAATACGCATGAAACTTATGCCAAGAATTCGTTTAACGCGATTGTTTATAAGCAACCTCCACTACTTGTGAATATAAGTTCGTAACTATTAGGTGAAACTCACTTATATTCTAGCGTCATATTCATGCATGAAAATTAAGCGTGCACTCTCAATAAACATACATAAATAAGTTATCAATCAAACGGTTAAACAAATTGAATCCACAACTTATGAAACGCAATTAGAAGTAATCAAATCAAAATGCAAGCATAAACATATATTTCGAATTCCCCCCTAACCAAGGGGGGTTTAGTTCCTCATAACTTTGAAATCAAAGAAACACCTAAACATTCCAACAACTCAAACTTGAATTGTATGAACGTTTAGGCACTCTTCTCTTCCATTCCTCATACGTACAAAACAAAGAGAATTGAATTTAAACATTGAAATCAAAGAAACACCTAAACATTCCAACAACTCAAACTTGAATTGTATGAACGTTTAGGCACTCTTCTCTTCCTCGTTGTTGTAGCACAAGGTCTAAGGTGAGGTTTGGTGGTGTGAATGGTTTGGGGAGTGGTGTTTGGATTAATAGGGAAGGCAAGGAGTGTTTTTGGGCAGAAAATATGAAGAATGGTGAAGTATGGCTGTGTTAGAGAGAGGGAATGAATTTCTGGCGTGAATGAATGTGTGGAATGGGTGAATTTCTGGCACAAAGGCCTTATTTCTGTGGTGGATGGATCACCCCCCTTTGTGGCTGCAATGGATGCATATTTATAGGTGGAAATGCATGTGGGATGGCTGCAAAGTGGTGGAGTGAATGATTGAATGCATGTGGCTGATTTATGAAGAGTGAATGCATGTGGCTGATAGGTGTGAATGATTATGGGTGCATGTGGGTGGAAATGCATGTGTTTGCATGTATTAAAGCTATATGTGGCTGCAATGATGAAATGGATGGGAGTGATTTTCTGGAATGATGGCAGGTTGTGTATGTTGAATGCATGTGCAAAGTTTTAAAGGATGGAATGCATGTGAATATCATGGAAATCTGATGGGAATGCATGTGCAATGTAGTGGAATGACAGCTAGGTTGAATATATTTAAAGGGAGTGCATGTGGCTTGGTTGGAATGAATGAAATGCAATCTGAAATGGGAGATGGAATGGAATACATGGCAATGATGGTGTTTGTGTGAATGATGGCAGATTGTGAGGATGAATGATTAGGGTCTTGTAAGGGTGGAAATGCATGTGGAGTGCATGGTTGTGTTGGTTGAATTAAAGAATGGGAATGCAATCTGAAATGCATGTGAATTATGTTGGAAAGAAGGGGAAGTCACGGCTATGGGAGAATATGAATGGTTTTAAATGTCCTAAAACTAAAGGGAACAAGGTTTCAACACTTTGGTCTTCAATTAGGTCTTCAATTTCGTCCAACACTTTGGCTCCAAGCATAAGCTATCCATCCTTAGCCCAAAAGTGCTCCAAAAGTCTCCAAAATGCATCTTTTTGCTCCTTTAGCCCTTTGGACCTACAAACACACGAAAATAGCTTAAAGTACTAAAATAACTAAAGAAACATAACGTAAATGCACGAGAACAAGCCATTTAAGTCGCATGAATATGCTCCTATCAAATACCCCCACACTTATCTTTTGCTAGTCCTCGAGCAAAACAAAACAACAAAAGAACACGAAACTAGACAAAACGATGAAAACACAACCTACACCTTCCAACAATCGTCTCACGGATTTCCAATGCACATGACAAGTTAAAAATCATTATTCCCACAGATTTTAGCAATCTTTACACTTCAGTACATTCTTAATCATAGTCACCACATACTAGTTCACAATTAAGCATTTAAAACCATGATTTGAATGTAGTAACATGCCTTAGAGAATTTCCTCAATTCCTTACTAGAATGCACTCTATTTTCACACAGATTTTCTGACTACACACCCTACACTAGTTATATGTGAGAGATTGATGTAAACATGAAAGACTAATATCTCACATATGTTATAACAAAGAAAGCATTTTCTGGATTTACGACAATGACATGAATATGATCTCATGAATGGAAAGCTACTACTTAGAACGAGAACCAGTGATTCCATATGCTCATACCAAATTCAAACTCCACAAATTGAACACATAACATCAAGATAGAAGTTGAGGGTTGTAACGGGGTTAAGGGTAATGGTTTTAACAAAGAAAGGTAAAGTAAAACAAAGGTTCTTAAAGTAATAGGAAGCGAAGTAATGAAATTGACACTTAAACTCACTTTTAATGGCAGAAATCAACTTTTAAACACAAGGGAAGATTCATGCAACAACTAGGGTCAAATTCACTCTTTTGGACCCTTCCTTCAATAACCAATGCTTGTGAGATCATTCTCACTTATTTTTCAACTCTTTTTCTTTCTTTTCAACACTTTTCTATTTTCTTTTTATTTTTCCACGAAATTTTTTTTTTATTTCATTCTTTGGCCGTGCCCTATTATCTTCCCCCACACTTATTTTCTGCAGTATATTGATCAAAAGGAGTTCATTCTAAGTCATGCTTCACTATCCTTTGAGAACAAGGGGTTAACAAAGAAAATAAGCTTGAAAAGGCTCAAAAGGGTTAAAACTTACAACAAATAAGAAATATGAAATGGGATAGGCTTTTTGGCTTTGGCTTGACTAACAACTTCATCTTATTGTATGTTATGAAAACAATATCATGCTTTGAATGAATTGGGCATGAGTTCTAGTATTTGGAACTATAATGAAATGCATTCCAAGTAGCAACCAAGCAAAGAATGATGAGATCATGCAACGACTTTAGAAAACAAGAAATCACAGAGAATAACTCTTCAAAGAAAGTAATGGCTCGAGTCTCACAGGGTTGTAGCGTTTGTTTGAGTTCCTTCCTTCAAGCATGTTACAAAAACGAATTTTTCTTTTATGATTGCATGTGATGTCATACATTATAACCATAACCAAGCATATACCAAGAGTAAATCAAACTTTCATCCACGTTTATAACTCATTTTAACAGTCATGCAATTACAAACCAAATCCTCATTATTGTGTTGGAAGGTACCCTAAGACACAAACACACAAAAACGACTCAAAACACTCTTTTTAGGTTTTTCAAAACATTTTTCTTTTTTCAAATTTTTATGTGATTTTCGGAGTTATAAAAACAAAACATACTAAAACACTCTAAAACAACTTAAAAACACCTTAAAACAGCAAGGAACAACATTTGAAGTAATGGGTGATAAAATCTCACGAATTTGCATTAACAACATTAGTTACCCCCCCACACTTAAATCAAACATTGTCCTCAATGTTTTAAGTATAGATTCACACAAAGCATAAGTAAACACACAAAAAACATTTAAACATACTAAACATGGCAGAATGTAATTAACAAAGAGAAGAGTTTAGGGACGCAAATCTGGTTATGGAGTGTAAATTCCCTCTTCTCCTTGGTGATTGCATTGAGGCTTTGATCTTTGTGATTCCACAGGCTCATTCTTGAACTGGTTTCCTCCCATCGTTGATTTTCCTTTGTGCTACTCTTGAACTGGGCAGCAGGATTCTTTTGGTCTCCCCCGGAGGTCCGAGCTTTCCCCTTTTATCTGTTTCTTTGTTCAATCTTTGCAGGAGTGGTCCCTTCTCTGGAAGTGTATCAACCGTTGAAGATGACTACTCGAGAGCAACGCTAGGTAAGCAATCAGGAATAAATTCCAGGCAGTCGTATCCAGATCGGAAGACTGACTCCAAGTGCCGGCTGATTGCTTCTTTCACTTTGCCATGCGAGTAAGAACAAGGACAAAGAAAAAGACAGGGAAAGAGCATGATATGAGATACTTTTGCTTTTGACCTTGATGATATGAGATACCTTTGCTTTTGAAGAAGCGGTGAATGAATCAGCACACTTCAATCCGCCATTTCCTCCTGGGTCATCTGTACTCCAGGCATCTGGTATCATCTTTGGGGAAGAAGAAAGAATTGAGTATTTCGAAAGGCTTTGCTGGGAGTGCACCCTCAGAGGTGAGGGAGAGTTGGGCATTTTCTTCAGGTTTGCCTTGCCATAAAAGACGAAGGTCGACATATATAGAGATAATATCAATTGGTGGTATTGTTCTTTTACCCTTGTCGACAAACGTTTTGATCCCGCAAATCCGGCTTTTTGAAATAGTGGCGCCTCTTCGATTTCTGAACAACGCCCCTTCGATTTCTGAGCAGGCGCCCCTTCGATTTCTGAATGACGCCCCTTCGCTTTCTGAACGACACGTAGTCGTGCGGATGCGGCTCCTTTTGACAAAGCTGCACGCGTTTTCTGAAAAGCAGAGAAAGCGTCGCCGGACTTTGCGCTTGTCGGCTAAAGATGCGTAGTTGCGATGATGGCCTCCACGTGTTGTCTGAAAAGAAGAAATCTTTAGACAAAGTTGAACGCGTCTTCTGAAAAGCCGAGAACGCGTCGCCTAACTTACGCCGGAAATTCCGGCTTTTTGAATCGGTGGACGCGTCGCCTTGGCTTTTTATAGAGCTATCGATCACCACAACAAACACACTCTGAAGATTGCCCATTCTTGAAAATCGACTCCGGCCCTTTGAGAATTAACTCCATCCACCCCATCTCTTTGAACACTTTTGAAAAATGGCAAACCCATCGAACCTTAGCTTAGAATTGAGTCTCAGCAGTGATACGGGCGCGCCGCGTCAAGGTAACGTATGGCGCCCTTCTTTCTTATCTTCTAACGGTCATCTTACAGGTGAAGACTCCGTGATGCAGGACGCCACAACAGCTACAATAGTAGCTAGGAACCTCCTCACTCCAAAAGATAGTAGGCTGCTGTCAGGACGGTCCGATGAGTTGGCCGTTCAAGAGTCCCTCGCACTTAGTGTTCAGTGTGCGAGTTCTGTGTCCAACATGGGCCAACGCTTGCTTGCCCGCTCCCGTCAGGTGGAATCATTGATGGCGGAGGTGGAAAGTCTTAAGCAAGAGATCAAACTGCTTAAGTACGAGAATAGAAGTTTGCATGTGCTTGCAAACAACTATTCGACGGGCATGAAGAGGAAGCTTGATGAGCTGCAAGAATCCAATGGTCGCATGCAAAGTGACCGTCAAAGTGACCGTCAAAGGCTTGCGGCTTACTTCCAGAGGCACATTTTTCCTGGCTCGTCCAGCGTTTGGCCAAGTATTGAGGCCTCGAATGCTCTATCTCCGATGCCTTCCGCTCCGATGCCTTCCGCCTCGATGCCTTCTGCTCCGATGTTTCCCGCTTCGATGCCTCCCGCTTCTAGAGTTTTGCCAAGGAGTGGGGCTTCAAGCAAACAACCTTTGTGAAAGTTACATTATTTTGCCATGTTATTATTATTATTATTATTATTATTTTTTTTTTTTTTTTTTTTTTTACTGAACATGCTTTGTTTTTATTCAGTGCATTGGGTTGCCTCCCAAGTAGCGCTTTCTTTTATGTCTTGCAGCCGGACGAAGAACCCAATAACTCCAGGATATGTTCACGAATCGGATGAGAACTCCGAGCCATAAACTAGTACCTAAAACAAGAAACAAAACAAGATTAAGAATCTAGAATAAAATAAAAACAAACGAAAATAAAACAATCCAAGGGATTAGCAAATTTTCTAATCCCCGGCAACGGCGCCAAAATTTTGATGCGAGAATTATACGCGCATAAATTAAACCCTCTTTTTGTCAATTGTAGTATAAGTATAAGTAGGGATCGTTCTGGACCGGGGATTAGGAGGGATTGTTAACCACTTGGATTTGACTCAAAAACGTAAAATAACAATATGAAACACTATACTAGACTCAAAGAATGCAAAACTAAACTTTAAAACACTAAGACAAACCAAAAGACTCAAAACAACACAAACACACTCGAATCTGCCTAAAAACCACTTTCTGGGCAGATTTGAGCACAAACTCAAATTTGGACGAAATTAAGTAATAACTTGACTCAAGAACGTAAAAACACAATATAAAACACTAAACTAACTCAAAGAATGTAAAACTAAACACTTAAAACATTAAAACAAACCAAAAGACTCAAACATCACCCAAAACACTCAAAACTGCCTTAAAATCACTTTCTGGGCAGTTTTGAGCACTTTGGTGAATTTGGACGAATTTAAGTAACAAAATGAATCAAAACACTTATAAACACAAACTAAGACACTTTCTAACTAAATTAGACAATAAAGTAAAGGGGGATTGAGTTTTGACGAAATAAAATTAAATGGACAGATTGCAATTAAAACAGAATGTAAATATGAAATTGATGAAATGGATGGATGAATGCTAGCTAAGGGGTTCATCTCCATATATGTTATACTTGCATAATAAAACGATTTCCAATTGCATTTCAAGAAACCATGATGCTCAACACCCCAAGTTAACCGTGATGCACTAATTAACCTTCAAATCTTCCTAACGTTATTGAATTGGATGGGTTAGCGCATGCGACAATTCAAAACATTCCCCACAAGTCCCCTACATGAATGCATAATAGAGATACAAGCAAGAATCATTACGCTCTATGAAAATTATAAGTGTTGACGAGGCATTCGTTACTATGGAATACGCATGAAACTTATGCCAAGAATTCGTTTAACGCGATTGTTTATAAGCAACCTCCACTACTTGTGAATATAAGTTCGTAACTATTAGGTGAAACTCACTTATATTCTAGCGTCATATTCATGCATGAAAATTAAGCGTGCACTCTCAATAAACATACATAAATAAGTTATCAATCAAACGGTTAAACAAATTGAATCCACAACTTATGAAACGCAATTAGAAGTAATCAAATCAAAATGCAAGCATAAACATATATTTCGAATTCCCCCCTAACCAAGGGGGGTTTAGTTCCTCATAACTTTGAAATCAAAGAAACACCTAAACATTCCAACAACTCAAACTTGAATTGTATGAACGTTTAGGCACTCTTCTCTTCCATTCCTCATACGTACAAAACAAAGAGAATTGAATTTAAACATTGAAATCAAAGAAACACCTAAACATTCCAACAACTCAAACTTGAATTGTATGAACGTTTAGGCACTCTTCTCTTCCTCGTTGTTGTAGCACAAGGTCTAAGGTGAGGTTTGGTGGTGTGAATGGTTTGGGGAGTGGTGTTTGGATTAATAGGGAAGGCAAGGAGTGTTTTTGGGCAGAAAATATGAAGAATGGTGAAGTATGGCTGTGTTAGAGAGAGGGAATGAATTTCTGGCGTGAATGAATGTGTGGAATGGGTGAATTTCTGGCACAAAGGCCTTATTTCTGTGGTGGATGGATCACCCCCCTTTGTGGCTGCAATGGATGCATATTTATAGGTGGAAATGCATGTGGGATGGCTGCAAAGTGGTGGAGTGAATGATTGAATGCATGTGGCTGATTTATGAAGAGTGAATGCATGTGGCTGATAGGTGTGAATGATTATGGGTGCATGTGGGTGGAAATGCATGTGTTTGCATGTATTAAAGCTATATGTGGCTGCAATGATGAAATGGATGGGAGTGATTTTCTGGAATGATGGCAGGTTGTGTATGTTGAATGCATGTGCAAAGTTTTAAAGGATGGAATGCATGTGAATATCATGGAAATCTGATGGGAATGCATGTGCAATGTAGTGGAATGACAGCTAGGTTGAATATATTTAAAGGGAGTGCATGTGGCTTGGTTGGAATGAATGAAATGCAATCTGAAATGGGAGATGGAATGGAATGCATGGCAATGATGGTGTTTGTGTGAATGATGGCAGATTGTGTGGATGAATGATTAGGGTCTTGTAAGGGTGGAAATGCATGTGGAGTGCATGGTTGTGTTGGTTGAATTAAAGAATGGGAATGCAATCTGAAATGCATGTGAATTATGTTGGAAAGAAGGGGAAGTCACGGCTATGGGAGAATATGAATGGTTTTAAATGTCCTAAAACTAAAGGGAACAAGGTTTCAACACTTTGGTCTTCAATTAGGTATTCAATTTCGTCCAACACTTTGGCTCCAAGCATAAGCTATCCATCCTTAGCCCAAAAGTGCTCCAAAAGTCTCCAAAATGCATCTTTTTGCTCCTTTAGCCCTTTGGACCTACAAACACACGAAAATAGCTTAAAGTACTAAAATAACTAAAGAAACATAACGTAAATGCACGAGAACAAGCCATTTAAGTCGCATGAATATGCTCCTATCAGGGCATCACACATCAATTCAAAAGGTAAAGACCAATCTGGTGCCATAATAATAGGGGCTGAGGTTAGTTCATATTTCAAAGTATTGAATGCATCCATACAAGCCTTATCAAAATGAAATGCAACATCTTTAGCTAACAGATTGCATAATGGACGAGTGATCATTGAAAAGTTCTTAATGAAACGACGATAAAAACCCGCATGTCCCAAAAAACTTCTTACTCCCTTCACAGTGGTGGGGGCTACCATATTGGTGATGACGTCAATTTTGGCTTTGTCCACCTCCATTCCTTTGCTAGAGATTACATGTCCTAACACAATTCCTTGTTTCACCATAAATTGACACTTTTCCCAATTGAGAACCAAATTTGTTTCCTGACATCTTTGAAGTACTAAGGAGAGATGGTTAAGACATTCATCAAAAGAGGAACCAAACACTGAGAAGTCATCCATAAATACCTCAATGAATCTTTCTACCATGTCAGAAAAGATGGCCAACATGCATCTTTGGAATGTTGCTGGAGCATTGCAAAGTCCAAAAGGCATTCTCCTATATGCAAATGTACCAAAGGGGCAAGTAAAGGTTGTTTTCTCTTGATCCTCCGGAGCAATTGCAATTTGATTGTAACCTGAGTAACCATCAAGAAAACAATAGTGTGAGTAACCTGCCAATCTCTCTAGCATTTGATCTATGAAAGGCATAGGAAAGTAATCTTTTCTAGTGCTAGAATTCAACTTCCTGTAATCGGTGCAAACACGCCAACTAGCCGTGGGCTTTGTGGTCACAAGCTCATTGTTTTCATTCCTCATTACTGTGATTCCCACCTTCTTAGGTACCACTTGAATAGCACTCACCCATTTGCTATCAGAAATGGGATATATGATCCCTACATCTAACAATTTCAACACCTCATTCCTAACAACTTCCTTCATGTGTGGGTTGAGCCTTCTTTGTGGTTCACGGGTTGACTTTGCTCCTTCCTCCAAAAGGATCCTATGCATGCACATGATAAGGCTTATTCCCTTGATATATGCAATAGACCAACCAAAAGCTGATTTGAACTCTTTTAACACTCTAATTAGTTTATCTTCTTCATTTGGGGTGAGGTCAGAAGCTATGATAACTGGAAGAGTTTCAAATTCAGCTAGATATGCATATTTTAGATGTGGTGGAAGTGGTTTAAGTTCAAGCTTTGGTGCTTTAACAGTAGAAGGAGTTAGATGTGACATTGATGATTCTAAAGGCTCAAAAAAAGGTGAAACATTCAAAGGATATGGTGTCAATGCTTCCAAGGCAGCTACTTCTTCCATGAGTGCATCTTCTTCATCAAACTCATCTTGAGATTGACTCAAAACAGTTTGTAATGGTTCATTAGATTGTGCCTGCAAGAACTTAGAGAAAACAAGTGAATCAAGCACATCAATGGCATAACAATCAAGAGAGGAAGAAGGATGAGAAAGAGACTCAAACACTTTGAATTGAACTGTCTCTCCTAACACTGTCATAGTGAGGAGTCCATTTTGCACATCAATGATGGTCTTGGCCGTGGCCATGAAAAGTCTCCCAAGCAATATAGGCAACTCTCGATCATGTACAGGAGCTTCTTCCATGTCCAACACTACAAAATCTGCAGGCAAGATTAGTTTATCAACTTGAACTAGAATATCTTCTATTATACCTCTTGGATATTTCACGGATCTGTCTGCAAGTTGTAATGAAATGGTGGTGGCTTTCAAATCTCCCAAATCTAGTTGAAGGTACACGGAATAGGGCATTAAGTTGATGCTAGCACCCAAATCAAGCATCGCCTTCTCTACTTTCTTATCCCCTATGGTGATGTTGATAGAGAAACTTCCTGGATCCTTGAGCTTTGGTGGAAGTTTTCTTTGCAAAACTGCACTCACATTCTCAGACACCACTACCTTCTCATGTGGTCCATACTTCCTTTTGTAGCTGTTTAACTCCTTGAAGAATTTCCCATATGCTGGCATGTTCCTAATGACATCAAGCAAAGGTAAGTTAACATTCACTTTGCTTAGTATATCAAAAATTTCCTTGAATGACTTATCCTGCTTTCTCTTGGCAAGTCTTCCAGGGAATGGTATTGGTGGAGTGTAAGGTTTCTCGGCCTTGTGAAGATTTGGTGCTTCAAGTGAGGAATTAGCATGGCTTGGTTCCTCATTTGGTTTCTCATTTTCCCCTTGAGTAACACCTGCATTCACATGATCATATTCATTAGTAACTTCCTTGCCAACTCTATTATCAATAACCTTACCACTTCTAAGTGTAGTGATTGCTTTGGCTTGCTCTTGGTTCCTTTGGAGTATCACGGGTTGGCTTGGAAACTTCCCAACCTCTCTTTGGTTCAAGGCATCTGCAATCTGCCCCAATTGTGTTTCCATTTTGGTTAGGGCTGCCGAATGTTGTTGGAGAGTGCTATTTGTGGAATGTTGGAATTGCAAGGTGTTTTGGGCTAACAATTTAACCGTATCCTCTAGAGTAGTGGCAGGTTTTGGTTGGAAATTTTGGAAATTGTTGCTCTTCCACGAAAGATTGGGATGCTCTCTCCAACTTGGGTTATAAGTATTGGAATACACATCATTCCTTGGCCTTTGATTGTAAGAATTCATGAGGTTCACTTGCTCTTGAACATACTCGGGGTAAGCCTCCCTTCATTTGCTTTTGGCACCATGTTGAGCACGGATTCAAGCTTCCTTTCTAGGTTAGTTACCTGCAACAAAAGCTCATGATTAGAACTTGTTTCATAGACTCCAACTTTCTTACCCCTTAAATCTTTGTGTTGAGCATTAGACCCCAACATCTCATAAATGTTATAACTCTTGAGCATTCTTTTTCTTCAATGCTCCACCTGCTGCATTATCAACAGTTGATTGGCAATTTTGGGTTAGTCCATCATAGAAAATTTGCATTTGTAAGTGAAAAGGTAACCCATGGTGTGGACATTGTATCAAGAGGCCTTTAAAACGCTCCCAACACTCATTGAAAGGTTCTCCATCATCTTGTTTGAAGTTGAAGATTTGTCCCCTTAATGTGGCTGTCTTTTGAGTGGAAAAGAATTTCTCCAAGAACTTTTTAGCCACGGCATCCCATGTAGTGAGGGAACCTGGTGTTAGAGTCATCAACCAACTCTTGGCCTTATCTTTCAAGGTGTAAGGAAACACTATCATCCTCAAATTTGCTTCACTTACTCCCTGCAAAGGTAAACCACTCACGACATTGTAAAACTCTTTAATATGAGCTAACGGGTCTTCATTAGGTAAGCCATAAAATGAGGGAAACATATGGAAATGTGAAGATTTAAGATCATAGTTTCTAGCTTCTGTGGGCAGCAAGATGCATGAAGGTGAATTTGGTATGATTGGTTGAGCAAAGTCCTCCAAAGCTCGAAGCTCATCTAGGTTGCCCGCCATCTCTTCTTCTCCTTCCCAATTAAATTGCTCAGATTCTTTACTTGTTGAACTAGGTGAATTCCCTTCCTCTTCCTCACGGCTAAAGGATGAACTTGATGGCACAAAGTTGTCCAAAGTGTGGCCCTTCAACCGTTCAATTCTTTGGCCTAACTCAACAAGTCTATTTGACATATACTACCTGAAACAAAGTAACACAAGTTTGAATGAAAATCAAGAATCTACCTATAATGAAAAGAACAAAGTTTAACTAGCAAACAACAATGAAATGAACAAATTTTAAATAGCAAACAAGCAATTACAAGGGACTGAAATCAGTCCCCGGCAACGGCGCCATTTTTGTTGATGTATTATTCCTTCCTAATGCTAGAATATATTTAGTATAATGGCACAAGCAAGGGTGTCGAATCCTCAGGGACTAATTGGACCTATGTAATTACTTGTTTTGCAAGAACTCTATGAAATGAATCAAACTAAACAGAATAGGCAGATTTGTTGTTGTACCTTGAAAGTATAAGAAAGTGAAGTAAACACAAATAAATGACTCAACAACTAATAAAATGAGATAGTACCAATGGAGATGAAGCTAGGGATTCGGTTTCACCATTGCTAAACCAAGTCCATGTTTGTAAGTTAGTTTATACTCATTCATCTACCTATTTCTTGAGTTTGTTTCACTTGGACATGATCAACCATATGATGTGTGGATTTGATCAAATGTCTCTAATCATGAACCTAGTTGTGATGTGCAACTTTGGTTCATAACCAAGAGTATGTAATGCACAAGAAACTTTCATAAAACCAAAGGGAATAACTCGGCAGGATGTTTGCTAAACATTCCCTTCATTCATTCACATATCTACCAAGATTATGCATGATGTGTGTTTTAAACTTGGCTACACAACTTAGTGATTAATTCAAATGATGATCAAACATTAAAATCAACACACTAAGTCACCATTAAATCAGAGAATGAAACAAGAAATAGATGAACAAACTGAGCATTCTAACTTAAATACATGGCAAACTTTGCAAGGTTACATCGAATCCCTAGAGGAGGATTAGTTACAATTCATGTTTACAAAAGATTTAACATAAAAATATAAAACATGAATGAGCATAGAATTAATAAGAAGAAACCCTTGAAGCAAAACTGATGTTGAATTCCTTGAAGAGTGCCTTCGGTGTTGGTTTCCAAATGTGGTGCGGATGAAGGTAGATTGGTTATGGTTGAATGGTTTCTGCCCTTGGGACAGAAATGGACAGAAAATGAAGTGAAATGGGAGAAGTTATGCGTGTGTAATGGACTGAGTGAAGAACAATTTTTTGTGAATGGGAGAGAATGTCGAATGGAATAGAATGTGGACCGTTTCTGTGAATCGGAGAGAATGTCGAATACCAAGCAATGGAGAGGAAGAATCAGTAGTTCCTTTGTGAATTTCTGAATGTGGTTAATGATGGGAAGACAATAGGAATGCATGTGAAAGCTGACAACATGCATGTGAAAGGAAAACTGAAAAGGTGTAAGAATGTGCACGGCCTAGACAAGAAGGAGCTGGAATCGCATGAAATGGTGGGATGAGTGGATTTCTGGAGTGATGGATGCAAAGCATGGACATGATCTGCAGGTATGTAGTTTATTTAACCCAAGATACATGTGCAATGTCTGCCACAAGGGAGTGGACATCTGCAAATGGGAATGGAAGTGCACGGTATGGGCATGAGGGAGTTGACGCATGGCCTGGACAAGATCTGCAAGTATGTGTTAATGTATTCAAAGAAGCATGTGCCCTTGCTTCAACAAGTGAGTGGAACCTGCAAAGGTGAATTGGCCATTTGAAATTGTTTGTACAAATCTGGAAAGGAGAAGAAAGCACACGGCATGGACAAAGGGGGCTGGAATCACATGGAATGATGGGATGAAATGGATTTCTGAAATGATGGCTGAAAGGAGTGGAATGCACGGTCAGGTTGTGGACATGCATGTGAATGCATGTTTTGATGTTTTAGAAGTGCATAATCTGACTTGGAATCACATGGGAGTGCACGGCCAGGTTATGAATCATGCATGTGAATGCATGTTTTGGTGTTGTTTAGAATCACCCAATATGGCCGAATTGCACCACTTAACACTTCCACATCATTTCCTGAAATTCCAGCAGTCAAAAGTTTCCTAGGATCTTCATTTGGACTTCAATTTAACTCCCTAGAATCCTCTCCACGTTTGGAATAATGCTCAGCTACCAAAAGGCATGATTTTTACTTCATTTGCCTTCCCTTTGATCCAAATACACACTTGACTGCACACTAACACCAAATAATGTAAAATGCAACTAGTTCAATCCAAAAACATCCCAAAGACGCCAAATAAGGAATATATAAATGCATGCAAAATGAGACTTATCATCAATGCCCTCAATTGATTGAGAATGGGGGTTGGGAATCTGCCAATGCCGTGGGTTTTGGGAACCAAAATCAACCACGCCATGATCCATACTCTAATACCTACAATCTGGGGTGGAGGGACCATCCAAATTTCAAATGACGGGATCCTCAACAACCCCAACAACAAGGAGGATTTAGGCAACAACCACCGGGCTTTTATACAAAGCCATTCGTCCCCAATCAAAACCAAGTGCAATCTGCCCCAACAACCTCAGGTATGTCTTTGGATAATGATCAAGTTGTTAAGTTACTTACTACTTTGACACAGGAAGTACAAACTCAAAATAAGGAGAGACAAATCCAAGACAAACGGGTGGATAATTTGGAGAAGCAAATGGGTCAAATTGCCGAGTTTATGGGGCAAATTAGAGAACAAGGCAGATTGCCTAGTTCAACCGTTATGAACCCGAAGGGAGGATTTGAAACCGCTAAGGCCATCATGTTGAGAAGTGGTAAACAGGTTGGAACGGACTCAAATACATCCAAATCAAGTCAAGACAAGGAGGACAAGTTGCTGCAAGAAGAAGCACAGGGAGCAAAGCCCACGGCCAAGGATGACCAAACCTTGCCGAATTCATCTAGTCCTCCTAAACCGTCCCAAACCACCAAGGTAAGTCCAAATTCGACTTTTTCTAGTTCTATTCCACTAAATGTGCCCTTTCCTGGCAGGTTTAGGCAATCAAAGAAGGAAGAAGCCGAGAAGGACATTCTAGAGACCTTTCGGAAAGTTCAAGTCAATATCCCGCTCCTTGATGCGATTAAGCAAGTCCCGAGGTATGCTAAGTTTTTAAAAGAACTTTGTACAACAAGGAGACGGATTTCAAACAAAGAGGTGGTTCAAGTAAGTGAAAATGTCTCTGCTGTGTTACAAAGGAAATTACCCCCTAAATGCAAAGATCCGGGTAGTTTTACAATTCCGTGCGTTATTGGTAATACTAAGTTTGAACAATGCATGTTAGACTTATGATGCGAGATTTATACGCGCACAAATTAAACCCTCTTTTCGTCAAATTGTAGTATATGTATAAGTAGGGATCGTTCTAGACCGGGGATTATGAGGGATTGTTAACCACTTGGATTTGACTCAAAAACGTAAAATAACAATATGAAACACTATACTAGACTCAAAGAATGCAAAACTAAACTTTAAAACACTAAAACAAACCAAAAGACTCAAACATCACCCAAAACACTCAAAACTGCCTTAAAATCACTTTCTGGGCAGTTTTGAGCACTTTGGTGAATTTGGACGAAATTGGGAAATAAAATGAATCAAAACACTCATAAACACAAACTAAATGTATTTCTAACTAATCTAACACTTTAAAATAAATGGGGGATTGGTTTTGGATGAAATTAAACTAAAATAGAAACTTGGAAACAAAACAGATTGTACAAACGAAATTGATGGAATAGAATGAAGAAAAACGAGTTAGAGGGTTCCTTATCCACACATGAACATAAGCATATAATTTGACTCCCAGTTATGACTTCAACAAACGATGAATGACAATGCTCCAAGTTAATTAGGTCCGCTTAAATTAACCTTCAGATTTCCCTAGATTCATTGGATTGAATGGGATACGCATTACAACCAAATTATTCCTAATCAAAGTCCCTAACATGGAATACGCATGATAGAGACATTCAACAAAGATCATTAAGTTCAACGGAAATCATAAACATCGACTAGGCATTCATAACTATGGAATACGCATGTTAATCCAGCCTAGGGTTTACTAAACAAGTTCTTAATCAAAACAGAATACGCAAATTAAGTGTCGACCCTCAACCCACATACATAAACAAGTTCTTAATCAAAACAGAAAAGTAACCCACATCTAAAGTTCATGAATTCATAACTGGAGTAAATCAAATCATAACCAACATATGTAAATGGCTTCAAATTCACCTCTAACTAAAAAGAAATTAGTTCCACATGTTTAATATAATTGAACAACAAGTTAAATTACACATGAAAACATAAACAAGTTAATAAACTAGACAGAATGTAAATATGAAATTGAAATAGAATGAATGGAATTGAAATGAATGAATGCTAGCTAAGGGGTTCATCTTCACATATGTTACACTTGCATAATAAAATGATTTCCAATTGCATTTCAATAAACCATGAAACTCAACACCCCGGGTTAACCGTGATGCACTAATTAACCTTCAAATCTTCCTAACGTTATTGAATTGGATGGGTTAGCGCATACAACAATTCAAAACATTCCCCACAAGTCCCCTACATGATTGCATAATAGAGATACAAGCAAGAATCATTACGCTTTATGAAAATTATAAGTGTTGACGAGGCATTCGTTACTATGGATTGCATGAAACTTATGCCAAGAATTTGTTTAACGCGATTGTTTATGAGCAACCTCCACTACTTGTGAATATAAGTTCATAACGATTAGGTGAAACTTACTTATATTCTAGCGTCATATTCATGCATGAAAATTAAGCGCGCATTCTCAATAAACATACATAAATAAGTTATCAATCAAACGGTTAAACAAATTGAATCCACAACTTATGAAACGCAATTAGAAGTATTCAAATCAAAATGCAAGCATAAACATATATTCGAATCACCCCCTAACCAAAGGGGGTTTAGTTCCTCATGGTACAAAACAAAGAGAATCAAAGAAACACCTAAACATTCCAACAACTCAAACTTGAATTGTATGAACGTTTAGGTCCTCTTATCTTCCATTCCTCATTCGTACAAAACAAAGAGTATTGAAATTAAACATTGAAATCAAAGAAACACCTAAACATTCCAACAACTCAAACTTGAATTGTATGAACGTTTAGGCACTCTTCTCTTCCTCTTCGTTGTAGCACAAGGTCTAAGGATAGTTTGATGGTGTGAATGGTTTGGGGAGTGGTGGAGGAATGGAAGAGGAGTGGTGGAAATGGAAGGATGGTTTTTGGATTGTAAGGGAGAGCACGGCACAAGGGAGTTTGATGTCTACATTTCTGCAATGGATGAATTTATGAATGGAATGGATGGACTTTGTGAAGGGCACGGCCCCAAGGGACCAATTTCTGTTGTGAATTGAATGTGTCTGAATGAGTGTGAATGAATGAGTATTTATAGGTGAAATGGGGGGAACATGACAGCTAGGTTGCATGTGCTAATGCTGGAATGGTATGGTGAGTGAATGTGCACGGCAATGAGTGTTGTTGGTGCTGAAAATGCATGTGTGTGCATGTGAAATCTGCCAAGATGCATGTGAAAGTGTATGAATGTGCACGGCATGGGTTGTTTGTGGAGTGGATTGTGCATGTGGGTTGCTAGAACAAAGATGGAATGCATGTGATTAAAGGGTGGAATGAATGGAATGAAATCTGAAATGCATGTGAATTAAAACTAAAGTGATGATGATGAATGCATGTGCAAAGGAAGTGGATTTTCTGCAAATGCAAGGTGAATGTGCATGGCTGAAAATGCATGTGAAAGCATGTGAATTAAATGGATGTGGGTGGAAATGTGGCTGCAATGATGAAGTGAATGCATGTGGAATGGATGCAAAGGGAATTAGGCTCGGCAATGATGGTGTTTTTCTGTGGTGAATGGTAATGCAATGTGTTTGCATGTGAATTAAAGCTATGTGAATGATTAGGGTGAGTGTGCATGTGCTTTGACAGCTAGGATGAATTAATTAAAGGAAGTGCATGTGATTGCAAAATGTGAATGATTATGAGTGTGTGTGAGTGAATTAAAGGATGGAATGCATGTGAAATGAATGAAATGCAATCTTAAATGGGATAGGAGTGCACGGCAAGGTTGTAGAAATGATTATGGATGCATGTGTTGATTAAAGGGGGAATGATATGCACGGTTTTGGTTGATTTCTGATTGCATGTGGAATGAATGATTTCTTGGTGAGTGGATGCATGTGTTATGGCTGAAATGTAAAGGGGATGCACGGCATTGTTATGATGAATGCATGTGACTAATGATGAAGGGAGAAAGGTGGATGAATGATTATGGTCTTGTAAGGGTGGAAATGCATGTGGAGTGCATGGTTGAATGATTATGTGTGAGGTGTGGCTAAGATGAAGGAGTGAAGTCACGGCACAAAGGTGAATGGGTGATGTGTGAATGTGTTGATGGTTTATGGAGATGCATGTGCAAAGGATAAAGGAAAGGTTTAAATGTCCTAGAACTAAAGGGAACAAGGTTCCAACACTTTGGTCTTCAATTAGGTCTTCAATTTCGTCCAACACTTTGGCTCCAAGCATAGGCTATCCATCCTTAGCCCAAAAGTGCTCCAAAAGTCTCCAAAATGCATCTTTTTGCTCCTTTAGCCCTTTGGACCTACAAACACACGAAAATAGCTTAAAGTACTAAAATAACTAAAGAAACATAACGTAAATGCACGAGAACAAGCTATTTAAGTCGCATGAATATGCTCCTATCAACTTAGGGGCTTCCATTAATGTTATGCCATACTCTATTTATGCATCTATGAACTTAGGTGAGCTTAAAAATGATGGTGTGATAATTCAATTAGCCGATCGTTCTAATGCATATCCAAAGGGTGTTTTGGAAGATGTTTTGGTACAGGTTGGTAACTTGATTTTTCCAGCGGATTTCTACGTGCTTGACATGGAGGATTCACCCCATTCCACCCCATTGCCGATTCTATTAGGGAGGCCCTTCATGAAAACAGCCCGCACCAAGTTAGATGTGTTTAAAGGAACTTTAACGATGGAATTTGATGGGGACGTCATTGATTTCAATCTGTCTGAAAGTATTAAATTTCCTAAGGACGATCATTCTTGCTTTTCTATTGATATAATTGATGATTTGGCGCAGGATTTTCTCGATTGTTTGGAGAGGGATACACTTGAAACAACAATTGCACAAGGAATTGGGCAAAAATCTGGTTTTGCCGTGCCTAGAAGTGTGGAGGAGGCCGAGATAGTGGCTGCCCTTGAGTCACTACCTCAACACCATGGTAAGCCTTCTAACCCAATTTCAATTTCAGTTTCCACTAATAAGTTGTTACCCTCAGTGATTCAGGCACCCGTACTTGAGCTTAAACCGTTGCCCGATCATTTAAAGTACGTCTATCTGGGAGACAACGAGACATTGCCCGTCATTGTCTCCTCATCACTCACGGCCATAGAGGAGGAGAAGTTGATCCGAGTGTTGAAAGAGCACAAGACGGCCATTGGGTGGACTTTGGCCGATATTAGGGGAATTAGCCCGACTACGTGCATGCATCGCATACTTCTAGAGGAGGAGGCTAAACCAACTCGAGAGGCTCAGCGCCGTCTCAACCCTCCAATGATGGAAGTTGTGAAAAAGGAGATTATCAAACTTCTTGATTGTGGAGTGATTTATCCGATCTCTGATAGTCGTTGGGTGTCACCGGTGCAATGTGTTCCAAAGAAGTCCGGAGTGACAGTGGTGAAGAATGCCGAGAATGAGCTTGTGCCAACCCGTATCCAAACAGGTTGGCGAGTGTGCATTGATTATAGGAAGGTCAACGCCACCACAAGGAAGGACCACTTCCCTTTGCCGTTCATTGATCAAATGCTTGAAAGGTTAGCCGGTCATTCTTTTTATTGTTTCCTTGATGGTTATTCTGGATATAATCAGATTGTCATAGCGCCGGATGACCAAGAAAAGACAACTTTCACGTGCCCCTTTGGTACTTTTGCTTATCGTCGCAAGCCTTTTGGTTTATGCAATGCTCCGGCCACGTTTCAAAGGTGTATGGTAAGTATCTTTTCAGATTTTGTGGAAAAGATTATTGAGGTATTTATGGATGATTTCAGTGTGTTTGGTGATTCATTTGATGGTTGTTTGGAAAATCTCACAATAATTTTGAAACGATGTGTAGAAACTAACCTTGTGCTTAATTGGGAAAAATGTCACTTTATGGTTAGACAAGGCATAGTTCTAGGGCATATTGTTTCAGAAAGAGGAATTGAAGTGGATAAATCGAAAATAGATCTTGTACGCTACTTACCCTCTCCTACTTCAGTTCAAGAGGTTCGTTCGTTTCTTGGTCATGCAGGATTTTATAGGCGATTTATCAAGGACTTCTCCAAGATCTCAAACCCTCTTTTCCGTCTCCTCCAGAAAGATGTGGCATTTGACTTCAACGAGGAGTGTGAGAAGGCGTTCAATCACCTCAAAGAAATGCTAACTTCGGCCCCTATCATAGTTCCACCGGATTGGAGCCTTCCTTTTGAGCTTATGTGCGATGCTTCCGATTATGCATTAGGAGCTGTTTTGGGGCAAAGGAAGGAAAAGAGGCCGCATGTTATCTATTATGCCTCTCGGACTTTAAATGATGCACAATTGAATTATTCTACCACTGAAAAAGAACTTCTTGCTGTTGTATTTGCTTTAGATAAATTCCGTTCTTATTTGCTTGGTACTAAAGTTATTATTTATACTGACCATGCAGCATTGAAGTATTTGTTCACCAAGAAGGAGGCCAAACCACGACTCATTCGTTTGATGCTTCTTCTCCAAGAGTTCGATATCGAAATCCGGGACAAGAAGGGAAGTGAAAACGTGGTGGCTGACCACTTGAGCCGTATGGTGCATGAGGAGGATGTCGTGCCTATCATAGAGACATTCCCAGATGAGCAACTGATGTCCGTCAAGGTAAGTGAACCGTGGTATGCTGATTTGGTGAATTATTTGGTGTCTAAACATGTTCCTAGTGAATTACTTAAACACCAATGTGATAAATTGAAGAAAGAGGCACGGTTTTATGTGTGGGATGACCCGTATTTATGGAAATATTGGCCTGACCAAGTTATACGTAGGTGTGTGCACGATTCTGAGTTTAATGCTATTCTAACCTTTTGTCACACTTATGCTTGTGGGGGACACTTTGGCACTCAAAGAACAACACTTAAGGTGTTAGAATGTGGTTTCTATTGGCCTACCATCTTTAGGGATGCTAGAACATTTTGCATGTCTTGTGATAGATGCCAAAGAACGGGCAATATTGGTCCTAAACAACAAATGCCGCAAACCCCCATTTTTAGTGTTGAAATCTTTGATGTTTGGGGTATTGATTTTATGGGTCCCTTTCCTTCGTCACATGGGTTTCTTTATATATTGCTTGTTGTGGACTATGTGTCGAAATGGGTGGAAGCAAAAGCCACCCGAACTAATGATTCTCGAGTGGTTGCAGATTTTGTGAAAACTAACATTTTTGCAAGGTTTGGAATGCCACAAGTGCTAATCAGTGATGGAGGTTCCCATTTTTGTAATCGAACCATCGAGGCGTTGCTCAAGAAATACAATGTCACGCATAAGGTGGCCACACCTTATCATCCTCAAACGAGCGGGCAAGCCGAGGTTTCGAATAGGGAAATCAAGCAGATTCTTGAGAAGACCGTGGGGCCTACAAGGAAGGATTGGAGTTTGCGCTTAAACGATGCATTGTGGGCGTATCGCACTGCCTACAAAACCCCCATTGGGATGTCACCTTTTCGGCTCATCTATGGGAAGCCATGCCATCTTCCCGTCGAATTAGAGCATCGTGCACATTGGGCCGTCAAAACGTTCAATATGGACCTTGATGCCGCAGGTTTACATAGGAAGCTTCAATTGTGTGAGCTTGATGAAATCCGAAATGAAGCATATGAGAATGCCCGGATTTACAAGGAGAAAACGAAGGCATTCCATGACAAGATGATTCGTGCCAAGACGTTCTCTATTGGGCAGAAAGTGTTGTTGTTCAATTCTCGCCTTCGGTTGTTTCCGGGTAAGTTGCGTTCCAAATGGGTTGGTCCTTTTATTGTCACTAATGTTTTCCCTCATGGTGCAGTGCAAATCAAAAGTTCAAGGACGCAGCAAGAATTCAAAGTGAATGGGCATCGATTGAAGCCCTATTACGAGACGTTTGAGGAGCATGTCATGGAGGAGGTACCCCTCCATGCCGTGGAACCTAGTCAAGATTAAACGGAGCTACCGTCCGGCTGGAAGACGTTAAAGCAAGCGCTTCTTGGGAGGCAACCCATGTGTTGAAACACGAGAAGAAGGAACTTTCACTCCAAACCCAGATTTGCGTCCCTAACCTATCTCTTTATTGCTATTACTTTGCCATTTGTGTTATGTTTGCTAGTTGTGTTAGTTGATTGTTTTTGTGTTAATCTAAGTTTGAAACATTGAGGACAATGTTTGGTTTAAGTGTGGGGGGGTAAACAACCTGTTTTTGCATGAAATTCGTGGGATTTTATCACCTATCACTTCACATGTTGTTTCTCACTGTTTTAAAGTGTTTTAGTATCATATAACAGAAAACAGAAAACCCTAGAAAAATTCGAAAAAGTTTGAAAAATACCAAAAAGAGTCGTTTTTTTGAGTCATTTTTGTGTTTTAGGGTACCTTCCAACACAATGATGAGGATTTGGTTTTTGATAGGAGCATATTCATGCGACTTAAATAGCTTGTTCTCGTGCATTTACGTTATGTTTCTTTAGTTATTTTAGTACTTTAAGCTATTTTCATGTGTTTGTAGGTCCAAAGGGCTAAAGGAGCAAAAAGATGCATTTTGGAGACTTTTGGAGCACTTTTGGGCTAAGGATGGATAGCCTATGCTTGGAGCCAAAGTGTTGGACGAAATTGAAGACCTAATTGAAGACCAAAGTGTTGGAACCTTGTTCCCTTTAGTTCTAGGACATTTAAACCTTTCCTTTATCCTTTGCACATGCATCTCCATAAACCATCAACACATTCACACATCACCCATTCACCTTTGTGCCGTGACTTCACTCCTTCATCTCAGCCACACCTCACACATAATCATTCAACCATGCACTCCACATGCATTTCCACCCTTACAAGACCCTAATCATTCATCCACCTTTCTCCCTTCATCATTAGTCACATGCATTCATCATAACCATGCATCCACTCACCAAGAAATCATTCATTCCACATGCAACCAGAAATCAACCAAAACCGTGCATATCATTCCCCCTTTAATCAACACATGCATCCATAATCATTTCTACAACCTTGTCGTGCACTCCTATCCCATTTCAGATTGCATTTCATTCATTTCACATGCATTCCATCCTTTAATTCACTCACATACACTCATAATCATTCACATTTTGCAATCACATGCACTTCCTTTAATTAATTCATCCTAGCTGTCAAAGCACATGCACACTCACCCTAATCATTCACATGCAAACACATTGCATTACCATTCACCACAGAAAAACACCATCATTGCCGAGCCTAATTCCCTTTGCATCCATTCCACATGCATTCACTTCATCATTGCAGCCACATTTCCACCCACATCTATTTAATTCACATGCTTTCACATGCATTTTCAGCCATGCACATTCACCTTGCATTTGCAGAAAATCCACTTCCTTTGCACATGCATTCATCATCATCACTCTAGTTTTAATTCACATGCATTTCAGATTTCATTCCATTCATTCCACCCTTTAATCACATGCATTCCATCTTTGTTCTAGCAACCCACATGCACAATCCACTCCACAAACAACCCATGCCGTGCACATTCATACACTTTCACATGCATCTTGGCAGATTTCACATGCACACACATGCATTTTCAGCACCAACAACACTCATTGCCGTGCACATTCACTCACCATACCATTCCAGCATTAGCACATGCAACCTAGCTGTCATGTTCCCCCCATTTCACCTATAAATACTCATTCATTCACACTCATATAGACATTCATTTCACAACAGAAATTAGTCCCTTGGGGCCGTGCCCTTCACAAAGTCCATCCATTCCATTCATAAACACTCATCCATTGCAGAAATGTAGACCATCAAACTCCCTTGTGCCGTGCTCTCCCTTACAATCCAAACACCATCCTTCCATTTCCACCACTCCCCAAACCATTCACACCATCAAACTATCCCTAGACCTTGTGCTACAACGAAGAGGAAGAGAAGAGTGCCTAAACGTTCATACAATTCAAGTTTGAGTTGTTGGAATGTTTAGGTGTTTCTTTGATTTCAACGTTTAATTTCAATACTCTTTGTTTTGTACGAATGAGGAATGGAAGATAAGAGGGCCTAAACGTTCATACAATTCAAGTTTGAGTTGTTGGAATGTTTAGGTGTTTCTTTGATTCTCTTTGTTTTGTACCATGAGGAACTAAACCCCCCTTGGTTAGGGGGTGATTCGAATATATGTTTATGCTTGCATTTTGATTTGAATACTTCTAATTGCGTTTCATAAGTTGTGGATTCAATTCGTTTAACTGTTTGATTGATAACTTATTTATGTATGTTCATTGAGAGTGCACACTTAATTTTCATGCATGAATATGACGCTAGAATATAAGTGAGTTTCACCTAATCGTTATGAACTTATATTCACAAGTAGTGGAGGTTGCTTATAAACAATCGCGTTAAATGAATTCTTGGCATAAGTTTCATGCAATCCATAGTAACGAATGTCTCGTCAACACTTATAATTTTCATAGAGCGTAATGATTCTTGCTTGTATCTCTTCTATGCATTCATGTTGAGGACTTGTGGGGAATGTTTTGAATTGTTGTATGCGCTAACCCATCCAATTCAATAACGTTAGGAAGATTTGAAGGTTAATTAGTGCATCACGGTTAACCCGGGGTGTTGAGTTTCATGGTTTATTGAAATGCAATTGGAAATCATTTTATTATGCAAGTATAACATGTATGGAGATGAACCCCTTAGCCATTATATCATCCATTCATTCCATTCCATCAAATTCGTTTTACAATCTGTTTAGTTTATTAACTTGTTTTGTTATTTCAATTTTCGTATAAATCTAAATCCCCCTTTACTTTAATGTCCAATTTAGTTAGAAATCAATTTAGTTTGTGCTTTTAAGTGTTTTGATTCATTTTATTTCCCAATTTCGTCCAAATTCACCAAAGTGCTCAAAACTGCCCAGAAAGTGATTTTAAGGCAGTTTTGAGTGTTTTGGGTGATGTTTGAGTCTTTTGGTTTGTTTTAATGTTTTAAGTGTTTAGTTTTACATTCTTTGAGTTAGTTTAGTGTTTTATATTGTGTTTTTACGTTCTTGAGTCAAGTTATTACTTAATTTCGTCCAAATTTGTGTTGTGCTCAAATCTGCCCAGAAAGTGGTTTTTAGGCAGATTTGAGTGTGTTTGTGTTGTTTTGAGTCTTTTGGTTTGTCTTAGTGTTTTAAAGTTTAGTTTTGCATTCTTTGAGTCTAGTATAGTGTTTCATATTGTTATTTTACGTTTTTGAGTCAAATCCAAGAGATTAACAATCCTTTGGTTTCAACTAAGTTCTAAACCTTTCCTAGCCCTATAAATAAGGCTTTGCAGCAAGGCACTAAGGGGGATCACTCATTCACCCAATTTTCGTCCATTCATCCAGCCACACCATTCTACACATCCTAAAATCCCATAAACACAATTCCAGCCACTTTTACCACCTTTGCCGCAACCTTCCATCCAAGCAACCATTCATCCACCGTAGCCACACCTTCCCACCACCATAACCACCTTGTGCCGCCACCATTGAAGGAGAGGAGTGATAGGAGCATATTTAGGCGACTTACTTTGCTTGTTTTCGTGCATCTATGTTGTTAATTTACAGTTATTTTAGTCCTTTAAGCTATTTTCGTGTGTTTGTAGGTCCAAAGGGCTAAAGGAGCAAAAAAGATGCATTTTGGAGACTTTTGGAGCACTTTTGGGCTAAGGATGGATAGCTTATGCTTGGCGCCAAAATGTTGAACGAAATTGAAGACCAAAGTGTTGGAACTTTGTTCCCTTTAGTTTTAGGACATTTAAACCTTTCCAATTCCCTTATGCTGTGCATCTCCACCTTTCTCCCAAAACCATACACATGCATTCATTATTCATTCCCTCACATGCTCCCATTACTTATCATCACCACTTATCACTTATCATAACCACATATCATATCACTTATCATTCACCACTTATCACTTATCATATCATTAACCACATATCATATCACTTATCATTCACCACTTATCACTTATCATATCATTCACCACTTATCATTCATCAAACACATGCATTCACATGTTTTCACAACCTAATTCACATGCACATTCATCCACCTCTCTTCCTAAAACCGTGCACATGCAAACACCTTCACCCACATGCACCCTTTTATTCTTTCATCATTCCATCCACTCATTCATCAAACCACTCACATCCATTTCATCATTGCAAACATTCAAACAAACATCACTCAATGCCGTGAGTCCCATCCCATTTCCAGCTTTTCCTTTGCATTTCCCCTTTAATCAACACATGCATTCACTCACCACAAACAAGTCACATGCATTCAAACAAACATAATCATTCCATCACATGCACATTCACCTTGCATTTGCAGAAAATCCACTTCATTGCACATGCATCTTCAACAAACAAGTCACATGCATTCATATTTCCCCTTTGTGCCGTGGCTCCTCCTCCAGATTTCTAGCATTCCTTTCACATGCATCTTGGCAGTTTTGACATGCACATTCACCCTAATCATTCACATAGCTTTAATCCACATGCATTTCCACCTAGCTTTCCATCTCACAACCACCAGAAATCTCCCAAAACCGTGCATATCAATCCCCTCACTCTCTAATTATTTCATCACATGCATTTTCAGCACACACAAGCATTAGCACATGCAACCTAGCTGTCATGTTCCCCCCATTTCACCTATAAATACTCATTCATTCATTCTCATTCATTCACAATTCATTTCACAACAGAAATTGGTCCCTTGGGGCCATGCCCTTCACAAAAGTCCATCCATTCCATTCATACACTTCATCCATTGCAGAAATGTAGACCATAAACCCCCATTTGTGCCGTGACTCTCCCTTACAATCCAAACATCATCCTTCCATTTCCATAATTCCCCAATCCATTCAACACACCAACAACATCCCTTAGACCTTGTGCTACGACGAAGAGGAAGATAAGAGGACCTAAACGTTCATACAATTCAAGTTTGAGTTGTTGGAATGTTTAGGTGTTTCTTTGATTCTACATCAGTTTTGCTTCAAGGGTTCTTTCTTCTTATTAATTCTATGTTCGTTCATGTTTTATATTTTTATGTTAAATCCTTTGCAAACATGAATTGTAACTAATCCTCCTCTAGGGATTCGATGTAGCCTTGCAAAGTTTGCCATGTAGTTAATTCGGAATTCTCATTTAATCTATCTATTTCTTGCTTCATTCTCCGATTTAATTGTGACTTAATGTGTTAATTTTAGTGCTTGATCATCATTTGAATTAACCACAGGTTGTTTAGCCAAGATTAAAGCACACATCATGCATAATCTTTGTAGATATGTGAATGAATGAAGGGAATGTTTTGCAAACATCCTGCCGAGTGTTCCCTTTGGTTTTGTGAAAGTTTCTTATGCACTACATAGTCTTGATTAGGAACCAAAGTTGCACATCACAATTAGGCTCATAATTAGAGACATTTGATCAAATCCACACATCATATGGCTGATCATATCTAAGTGAAACAAACCCAAGAAATAAGTAGAGGGATGAGTATAATCTGACTTAACAAGCATGGACTTGGCTTAACAATGGTGAAATCGAATCTCTAGCTTCATCTTCATTGGTACTCTCTTATTTTATTAGTTGTTGATTCATTCATCTTGTGTTCACTTCATTTCCTTATGCTTTAATTTACAATCTGTTTGTTTCCAAGTTTCTGTTTTTATTTCAAGTTTCATTCAAAACCAATCTCCCATTTCTTTTAAAGTGTTAGATTAGTTAGAAATACATTTAGTTTGTGTTTATAAGTGTTTTGATTCATTTTGTTTCTCAAATTCGTCCAAAGTACTCAAGGTGCTCAAAACTGCCCAGAAAGTGATTTTTAGGCAGTTTTGAGTGTTTTGGTGCTGTTTTGGTTTGTTTTAGTGTTTTAAAGTTTAGTTTTGCATTCTTTGAGTCTAGTAAAGTGTTTCATATTGTTATTTTACGTTTTTGAGTCAAATCCAAGTGGTTAATAATCCCTCCTAATCCCCGGTCTAGAACGATCCCTACTTGCACCTATACTACAATTGTCAAAAAGAGGGTTTAATTTATGCGCGTATAATTCTCGCATCAAATTTTGGCGCCGTTGCCGGGGATTAGAAAATTTGCTAATCCTTTGGATTGTTTTATTTTCGTTTGTTTTTATTTTATTCCAGATTCTTATGTTATTTTGTTTCTTGTTCTAGGTACCAGTTTATGACTCGGAGTTCTTATCCGATTCGTGAACATATCCTGGATTGATTGGGTTCTTCGTCCGGCTGCAAGACATAAAAGAAAGCGCTACTTGGGAGGCAACCCAATGCACTGAAAAAAAAAAAAAAAAAATTTCATATATTAAATAAAAGACTAAACATGGAGAACGATGGAGCTTCACAAAGGTTGTTTACGTGAAGCCCCACTACGAGGCGTCGGAGCGGATGGCATAGTAGCGGAAGGCATAGAAGCAGAAGGCTTTGAAACAGAAGGCATCGAAGCGGAAGGCATCGGAGTGGAAGGCATCGGAGCGGGAGGCATCGGAGCTAGAGCATTCCAGGCCTCAATACTTGGCCAAGCGCTGGATGAGCCAGGAAAAAGGTGCCTCTGGAGGAAAGACGAAAACCTTTGACGGTCACTGTGAATCCGACCTTCAGACTCTTGCAGCTCATCAAGCTTCCTCTTCATGCCCGTCGAATAGTTGTTGGCAAGCACGTGCAAACTTCTATTCTCGTACTTAAGCTGCTGGATCTCTTGCTTAAGACTTTCCACCTCTGCCATCAATGATTCCACCTGACGGGAGCGGGCAAGCAGGCGTTGACCCATGTTGGACACAGAACTCGCACACTGAACACTAAGTGCGAGGGACTCTTGAACGGCCAACTCATCGGACCGTCCTGACAGCAGCCTGCTATCTTTTGGAGTGAGGAGGTTCCTAGCTACTATTGTAGCTGTTGTGGCGTCCTGCATCACGGAGTCTTCACCTGTAAGAAGACCGTTAGAAGATAAGAAAGAAGCGCGCCATACGTTACCTTGACGCGGCACGCCCGTATCACTGCTAAGGCTCAATTCCAAGCTAAGGTTCGATGAGTTTGCCATTTTTCAAAAGTGTTCAAAGAAAAGGGGATGGAGTTAAATTTCAAAGGGCCGGAGTCGATTTTCAAGAATGGGAAATCTTCAGAGTGTGTTTGTTGTGGTGATCGATAGCTCAATAAAAAAGCCAAGACGACGCGTCCACCGATTCAAAAAGCCGGAATTTCCGGCGTAATTTAGGCAACACTTTCTCGGCTTTTCAGAGGATGCGTTCAACTTTGTCAAAAGATTTCTTCTTTTCAGACAACACGTGGAGGCCATCACCGCAACTACATATCTTTAGCCGACAAGCGCAAAGTTCGGCGACGCTTTCTCTGCTTTTCAGAAAACGCGTGTAGCTTTGTCAAAAGGAGCCGCATCTGCACTACCACGTGTCGTTCAGAAAAAGAAAGGGCGTCGCTCAGAAATCGAAGGGGCGCCTGCTCAGAAATCGAAGCGACGTCTTCAAAGATCGAACAGGCGCCACTATTTCAAAAAGCCGGATTTGCGGGATCAAAACGTTTGTCGACAAGGGTAAAAGAAGAGTACCACCACTTGATTTTATCTCTATATATGTCGACCTTCGTCTTTTATGGCAAGGAAAACCTGAAGAAAATGCCCAACTCTCCCTCACCTCTGAGGGCGCACTCCCAACAAAGCCTTTCGAATTACTCTACTTCTTCTTCTTCCCCAAAGATGATACCAGATGCCTGGAGTACAGATGACCCAGGAGGAAACGGCGGATTGAAGTATGCTGATTCATTCACCGCTTCTTCAAAAGCAAAGGTATCTCATATCATCAAGGTCAAAAGCAAAAGTATCTCATATCATGCTCTTTCCCTGTCTTTTTCTTTGTCCTTGTTCTTACTCGCATGGCAAAGTGAAAGAAGCAATCAGCCGGCACTTGGAGTCAGTCTTCCGATCTGGATACGACTGCCTGGAATTTATTCCTGATTGCTTACCTAGCGTTGCTCTCGAGTAGTCATCTTCAACGGTTGATACACTTCCAGAGAAGGGACCACTCCTGCAAAGATTGAACAAAGAAACAGATAAAAGGGGAAAGCTCAGACCTTCGGGGGAGACCAAAAGAATCCTGCTGCCCAGTTCAAGAGTAGCACAAAGGAAAATCAACGATGGGAGGAACCCCTGTGGAGTCAACAACATCAAGCCTCAATGCAATCAACAAGGAGAAGATGGAATTTACATTCCACAACCAGATTTGCGTCTCTAAACTCTTCTCTTTGTTAATTACATTTTGCCATGTTTAGTATGTTTAAGTGCTTTTTGTGTGTTTACTTATGTTTTGTGTGAATCTATGCTTAAAACATTGAGGACAATGTTTGATTTAAGTATGGGGGGGTAACTAATGTTGTTAATGCAAATTCGTGGGATTTTATCACCCATAACTTCAAATGTTGTTCCTTGCTGTTTTAAGGTGTTTTTAAATTGTTTTAGAGTGTTTTAGTGTGTTTTGTTTTATAACTCCGAAAATCACTTAAAAATTTGAAGAAAATGTTTTGAAAAGCCTAAAAAGAGTGTTTTGAGTCGTTTTTGTGTGTTTGTGTCTTAGGGTACCTTCCAACACAATGATAAGGATTTGGTTTGTAAATTGCATGACTGTTAAAAAGAGTTATAAACATAGGGAAAAGTTTGATTTACTCTTGGTATATGCTTGGTTATGGTTATAATATATGACTTCACATGCAATCATAAAAGAAAAATTCGTTTTTGTGACATGCTTGAAGGAAGGAATTTAGAATAACATTACAACCCTGAGAGACTTGAGCTTTAAACATTCTTTGGAGAGTATTAATCTGTGATTCTTGTTTTCAAACTCGTTGCATGATCTCATTATTCTTGCTTGGTTGCTAATTAGAAGGCGTTTCATCACTTAGTTCCAAATGCTAGAACTTGCATCCATTCCATTCAAAGCATGATATTGAGTGCATAATATATATCAAGATGAAGTGTGTAGTGAAGCCATCAACCAAACAGCCAACCCATGCACTATATTTTGTAGGTCATAACCCCCATTGAGCCATTGTTAGCCTTTGTTATTTGTTTATCCATATCATCCCTACCTAGATTAGAACCACTCATACCCTTGTTCTTGAAGCATAGTAAGCATGATTTAGAGGGAATCCTTTCGATTATGCAAAACAACAAGTGTGGGGGAATTTGTGTGTGTGTTGATATGCCATAAAAAAAAAAAAAAAAAAAAGAAAAAAAAAAAAAAAGAAATAAGGCATGAGTGAGAATAAAAAGAAAAAAAAAAAGTTCGTGGAAAAAGAAAAAGAAAAGAAAAAGTTGTGAAAAGAAAGAAAAAGAGTATGAAATAAGTGAAAATAAGCTCACATGTTTGTGGTAGTTGAAGAAAGGGTCCAAAACGTTGAATATGGCCCTAAGAGTTGTGTGAATTTTCCCCTTGTGTGTCTAAGTGAGTTTCTGCAATCAAGAGTGATTCTAAGTGTCAAATTTCATTACTTTGCTTGTTATTGCCTAAAGAACGTTTGTTATCCTTACCTTTCATTGTTAGCCAATCACCCTTAACCCGTTACAACCCTTATGCTTCAATCTTGATCATTATGTTTTCAATAATGTGGAGTTTGGAATTGATGTAAGCATATGGTGTCCCTGGTTCTCGCATCTAATTAGTAGCATTCCTTTCATGAGATCATATTCATATACATTCCAGAAAAGTGCTTTCCTTGTTATAAATATATGTGAGTGTTTAGTTTCATATTTACATCAATCTTCTCACATATACTTAGTGTAGGGTGGGTAATCAGAAATTCTGTGTGGAAATAAGAGAGTATCTGGTAAGGAATTAAATGAATTCTCTAAGGCATGTTACTACATTCAAAGGTTGTTTTCAATTGATTAAATGAGAACTAGTATGTGGTAACTATGAGTAAGAATGTACGTAAGTGTAAAGATGGCTAAAATCTGTGGGACTAATGATTTTTAACTTGTCATGTGCTTTGGAATTCCCTAAGACAGTTGTTGGAAGGTTTAGGTTGTGTTTTACGTGTTTAGTGTCGGTTTGTTTATTTGCTTTTATTCTGTTTTGCTCGAGGACTAGCTAAAGTTAAGTGTGGGGGAGTTTGATAGGAGCATATTTAGGCGACTTACTTTGCTTGTTTTCGTGCATCTATGTTGTTAATTTACAGTTATTTTAGTCCTTTAAGCTATTTTCGTGTGTTTGTAGGTCCAAAGGGCTAAAGGAGCAAAAAAGATGCATTTTGGAGACTTTTGGAGCACTTTTGGGCTAAGGATGGATAGCTTATGCTTGGCGCCAAAATGTTGAACGAAATTGAAGACCAAAGTGTTGGAACTTTGTTCCCTTTAGTTTTAGGACATTTAAACCTTTCCAATTCCCTTATGCTGTGCATCTCCACCTTTCTCCCAAAACCATACACATGCATTCATTATTCATTCCCTCACATGCTCCCATTACTTATCATCACCACTTATCACTTATCATAACCACATATCATATCACTTATCATTCACCACTTATCACTTATCATATCATTAACCACATATCATATCACTTATCATTCACCACTTATCACTTATCATATCATTCACCACTTATCATTCATCAAACACATGCATTCACATGTTTTCACAACCTAATTCACATGCACATTCATCCACCTCTCTTCCTAAAACCGTGCACATGCAAACACCTTCACCCACATGCACCCTTTTATTCTTTCATCATTCCAGCCACTCATTCATCAAACCACTCACATCCATTTCATCATTGCAAATATTCAAACAAACATCACTCAATGCCGTGAGTCCCATCCCATTTCCAGCTTTTCCTTTGCATTTCCCCTTTAATCAACACATGCATTCACTCACCACAAACAAGTCACATGCATTCAAACAAACATAATCATTCCATCACATGCACATTCACCTTGCATTTGCAGAAAATCCACTTCATTGCACATGCATCTTCAACAAACAAGTCACATGCATTCATATTTCCCCTTTGTGCCGTGGCTCCTCCTCCAGATTTCTAGCATTCCTTTCACATGCATCTTGGCAGATTTCACATGCACATTCACCCTAATCATTCACATAGCTTTAATCCACATGCATTTCCACCTAGCTTTCCATCTCACAACCACCAGAAATCTCCCAAAACCGTGCATATCAATCCCCTCACTCTCTAATTATTTCATCACATGCATTTTCAGCACACACAAGCATTAGCACATGCAACCTAGCTGTCATGTTCCCCCCATTTCACCTATAAATACTCATTCATTCATTCTCATTCATTCACAATTCATTTCACAACAGAAATTGGTCCCTTGGGGCCATGCCCTTCACAAAAGTCCATCCATTCCATTCATACACTTCATCCATTGCAGAAATGTAGACCATAAACCCCCCTTTGTGCCGTGACTCTCCCTTACAATCCAAACATCATCCTTCCATTTCCATAATTCCCCAATCCATTCAACACACCAACAACATCCCTTAGACCTTGTGCTACGACGAAGAGGAAGATAAGAGGACCTAAACGTTCATACAATTCAAGTTTGAGTTGTTGGAATGTTTAGGTGTTTCTTTGATTCTACATCAGTTTTGCTTCAAGGGTTCTTTCTTCTTATTAATTCTATGTTCGTTCATGTTTTATATTTTTATGTTAAATCCTTTGCAAACATGAATTGTAACTAATCCTCCTCTAGGGATTCGATGTAGCCTTGCAAAGTTTGCCATGTAGTTAATTCGGAATTCTCATTTAATCTATCTATTTCTTGCTTCATTCTCCGATTTAATTGTGACTTAGTAATGCGAGATTTATACGCACACAAATTAAACCCTTTTTTTCGTCAAATTGTAGTATATGTATAAGTAGGGATCGTTCTAGACCGGGGATTAGGAGGGATTGTTAACCACGTGGATTTGACTCAAAAACGTAAAATAACAATATGAAACACTATACTAGACTCAAAGAATGCAAAACTAAACTTTAAAACACTAAAACAAACCAAAAGACTCAAACATCACCCAAAACACTCAAAACTGCCTTAAAATCACTTTCTGGGCAGTTTTGAGCACTTTGGTGAATTTGGACGAAATTAAGTTGTAACTTGACTCAAGACTCTTAAAAACAGAAACTAAATGTATTTCTAACTAATCTAACACTTTAAAATAAATGGGGGATTGGTTTTGACGAATTTAAAATAATGAAACAAATTAATAAACTAGACAGAATGTAAAGATGAATGTGATAGAATTGAATGGATGGGAACCTAGCTAAGGGCCATTTTTGTTGTTGTAATTTGAAAGCATAAGGAAATAAAGTAAACACAAATAAACGAATCAACAACTAATAAAATGGGATAGTACCAATGGAGATAAAGCAAGGGATTCGATTTTACCATTGCTAAGCCAAGTCCATGCTTGTTAAATCAGATCATACTCATCCATCTACCTATTTCTTGAGTTTGTTTCACTTAGATATGATCAACCATATGATGTGTGGATTTGATCAAATGTCTCTAATCATGAGCCTAATTGTGATGTGCAACTTTGGTTCCTAATCAAGAATATGTAGTGCACAAGAAACTTTCACAAAACCAAAGGGAACACTCGGCAGGATGTTTGCAAAACATTCCCTTCATTCATTCACATATCCACCAAGATTATGCATGATGTGTGCTTTAATCTTGGCTAAACAACCTGTGGTTAATTCAAATGGTGATCAAACATTAAAATCAACTCACAAAGTTACAATTAAATCAGAGAATGAAACAAGAAATAGATGGACAAACTGAGCATTCTAACTTGATTACATGGCAAACTTTGCAAGGCTACATCGAATCCCTAGAGAGAGATTAGTTACACTTCATGTTTACAAAAGATTTGACATAAAAATATAAAACATGAATGAACATAGAATTAATAAGGGACCCTATTCTGAAATCAAAGAAACACCTAAACATTCCAACAACTCAAACTTGAATTGTATGAACGTTTAGGCACTCTTCTCTTCCATCCCTCATACGTACAAAACAAAGAGAATTGAATTTAAACATTGAAATCAAAGAAACACCTAAACATTCCAACAACTCAAACTTGAATTGTATGAACGTTTAGGCACTCTTCTCTTCCTCGTTGTTGTAGCACAAGGTCTAAGGTGAGGTTTGGTGGTGTGAATGGTTTGGGGAGTGGTGAAAATGGAAGAATGGTGTTTGGATTGTAAGGGAGACTCACGGCACAAAGGGGGAAGTGTTGGTGGTATGTACAATGGAATGGAAGTGTTTGTGACTGAAATGTGTATGAATGAGTATTTATAGGTGAAATGGGGGGAACATGACAGCTAGGTTGCATGTGCTAATGCTTGTGTGTGCTGAAAATGCATGTGATGAAATAATTAGAGAGTGAGGGGATTGATATGCACGGTTTTGGGAGATTTCTGGTGGTTGTGAGATGGAAAGCTAGGTGGAAATGCATGTGGATTAAAGCTATGTGAATGATTAGGGTGAATGTGCATGTGAAATCTGCCAAGATGCATGTGAAAGGAATGCTAGAAATCTGGAGGAGGAGCCACGGCACAAAGGGGAAATATGAATGCATGTGACTTGTTTGTTGAAGATGCATGTGCAATGAAGTGGATTTTCTGCAAATGCAAGGTGAATGATATGATAAGTGATAAGTGGTGAATGATAAGTGATATGATATGTGGTTAATGATATGATAAGTGATAACTGGTGAATGATAAGTGATATGATATGTGGTTATGATAAGTGATAAGTGGTGATGATAAGTAATGGGAGCATGTGAGGGAATGAATAATGAATGCATGTGTATGGTTTTGGGAGAAAGGTGGAGATGCACGGCATAAGGGAATTGGAAAGGTTTAAATGTCCTAAAACTAAAGGGAACAAAGTTCCAACACTTCGGTCTTCAATTTCGTCCAACATTTTGGCGCCAAGCATAAGCTATCCATCCTTAGCCCAAAAGTGCTCCAAAAGTCTCCAAAATGCATCTTTTTGCTCCTTTAGCCCTTTGGACCTACAAACACACGAAAATAGCTTAAAGGACTAAAATAACTAAAGAAACATAACGTAAATGCACGAGAACAAGCCATTTAAGTCGCATGAATATGCTCCTATTAAAAAGTGCTCCAAAAGTCTCCAAAATGCATCTTTTTGCTCCTTTAGCCCTTTGGACCTACAAACACACGAAAATAGCTTAAAGTACTAAAAATAACTAAAGAAACATAACGTAAATGCACGAGAACAAGCTATTTAAGTCGCATGAATATGCTCCTATCACTTAGTGTGTTAATTTTAGTGCTTGATCATCATTTGAATTAACCACAGGTTGTTTAGCCAAGATTAAAGCACACATCATGCATAATCTTTGTAGATATGTGAATGAATGAAGGGAATGTTTTGCAAACATCCTGCCGAGTGTTCCCTTTGGTTTTGTGAAAGTTTCTTATGCACTACATAGTCTTGATTAGGAACCAAAGTTGCACATCACAATTAGGCTCATAATTAGAGACATTTGATCAAATCCACACATCATATGGCTGATCATATCTAAGTGAAACAAACCCAAGAAATAAGTAGAGGGATGAGTATAATCTGACTTAACAAGCATGGACTTGGCTTAACAATGGTGAAATCGAATCTCTAGCTTCATCTTCATTGGTACTCTCTTATTTTATTAGTTGTTGATTCGTTCATCTTGTGTTCACTTCATTTCCTTATGCTTTAATTTACAATCTGTTTGTTTCCAAGTTTCTGTTTTTATTTCAAGTTTCATTCAAAACCAATCTCCCATTTCTTTTAAAGTGTTAGATTAGTTAGAAATACATTTAGTTTGTGTTTATAAGTGTTTTGATTCATTTTGTTTCTCAAATTCGTCCAAAGTACTCAAGGTGCTCAAAACTGCCCAGAAAGTGATTTTTAGGCAGTTTTGAGTGTTTTGGTGCTGTTTTGAGTCTTTTGGTTTGTTTTAGTGTTTTAAAGTTTAGTTTTGCATTCTTTGAGTCTAGTATAGTGTTTCATATTGTTATTTTACGTTTTTGAGTCAAATCCAAGTGGTTAATAATCCCTCCTAATCCCCGGTCTAGAACGATCCCTACTTGCACCTATACTACAATTGTCAAAAAGAGGGTTTAATTTATGCGCGTATAATTCTCCCATCAAGGAGGAGTAGTGCCGTGCAGTCCAAAGGAAGGAAGAAACCTTGCACATGCAATCTGCAACTATTGGAGTGTTTGGAGTTCTTTCTTCTCTTGTTTCTGTTTTCATGTTTAATTTAACTTGTTGTTCAATTATGTTAAACATGTGGAACTAATTTCTTTTTAGTTAGAGGCGAATTTGAAGCCATGGACATATGTTGGTTATGATTTGATTTACTCCAGTTATGAATTCATGAACTTTAGATGTGGTTTACTTTTCTGTTTTGATTAAGAACTTGTTTATGTATGTGGGTTGAGGGTCGACACTTAATTTGTATGCCTAAACTTGATGCTAGGATATAAGGGAATTTCACCTAATCGTTATGAACTTATATTCATGAGTAGTAAAAATCGCTAGTCACGATTGTGTTTAGTAAACCCTAGGCTGGATTAACATGCGTATTCCATAGTTATGAATGCCTAGTCGATGTTTATGATTTCCGTTGAACTTAATGATCTTTGTTGAATGTCTCTATCATGCGTATTCCATAGTTAGGGACTTTGATTAGGAATAATTTGGTTGTAATGCGTATCCCATTCAATCCAATGAATCTAGGGAAATCTGAAAGTTAATTTAAGCGGACCTAATTAACTTGGAGCATTGTCATTCATCGTTTGTTGAAGTCATAACTGGGAATCAAATTATATGCATATGTTCATGTGTGGATAAGGAACCCTCTAACTAGTTTCTCATCATTCTATTTCATCAAAATCGGTTTTAGAATCTGTTTTGTTTCCAAGTTTCTGTTTTAATTTTAAATTCGTCAAAGACCAATCCCCCATTTATTTTAAAGTGTTAGATTAGTTAGAAATACATTTAGTTTATGTTTTTAAGAGTCTTGAGTCAAGTTACAACTTAATTTCGTCCAAATTTGTGTTTGTGCTCAAAACTGCTCAGAAAGTGGTTTTTAGGCAGATTTGAGTGTGTTTGTGCTGTTTTGAGTCTTTTAGTTTGTTTGAGTGTTTTAAATTTTAGGTTTGCATTCATTAAGTCTAGTTTAGTGTTCTAAATATTGTTTTTACGTTTTTGAGTCAATTTCACATTGATTAGCATCCCTAGTTAATCCCCGGTCTAGAACGATCCCTATTTGCTCATATACTACAATTGTCATCCATAGGGTTTAATTTGTGTGTCAAGTTAATTTTCACACCAATAGGAGCATATTCATGCGACTTATTTAGCTTGTTCTCGTGCATTTATGTTATGTTTCCTTAGTTATTTTAGTGTTTAAAGTCATTTTTGTGTATTTTCAGATTATAAGGCCAAAGTGTGCAAGAAGATGCAAATTGGAGTCTTTTGGAGCAAAGAGGAATGAATGAGTTGAAGACTTGAAGAAACGATGAATTCCTACTCCAACGATGAATTCCTACTCAAACGAGGATTCCTACTCAAACAAGGTTTCCTACTTGAAGTAGGAAAGTTAACCCTAGGTTTCCCGTTTTGGTAACCTTTCCTAATCTAAACGTCCGTATTCACCATCCCAATTTTATTCTTCTCTGCCGCAGCCACCATCCCAATTTTATGCTTCTCTGCCGCAGCCTATTCCCACCATTCCAGCCACTTCCCAACCTTGCCGCAGCCACTCCCTCCATTCCAGCCACCATCCACACCTCCATACATCATCCAACCACCTTGCCGCACCACCATCTCCCCATAAACCCATCTATAACCCAGAAAACCATCCAAAAACCCATAAAACCTTCTCTGCCGCAACAAGAAGAAAGGAGAAAGAGGAGCTTAAACGCGCAGAGATTCAAGTGGATTCGTTGGGCGTTCTAGGTGTAATCAATCTTTTGTTCTTTATGTTTACTTTCAATTTTATTTCTCTTTCTGTGAACATGAGAGGCTAAATCCCTAGTTAGCTAGGGGGTGATTCGAAACTATGTTTCATGAGTTTTGGATTCAATTCATTTAACTGCTTGATTGATAACTTATTTGTGTATGTTTATTGAGAGTGCACACTTAATTTTCATGCATGAATATGATGCTAGAATATAAGTGAGTTTCACCTAATAGTTACAAACTTATATTCACAAGTAGTGGAGGTTGCTTATAAACAATCGCGTTAATTGAATTCTTGGCACTAGTTTCATGCTCATCATAGTAACCAATGCCTCGTCAACACTTATAGTTTTCATGTTGCTTAATGATCTTTGATTGTATCTTTATTGTGCTTTTCACGTAAAGGACTTTTGGAGTATGTTTTGAATTGTGTATGCGTTGTCCCATCCAATTCATTAACTTAAGGAAAACTTGAAGGTTAATTTAAGCGGACCTAATTAACCCGGAGTGTTGAGTTTCATGATTCATCGAAAGACCAACTGAAAATCATCTTGTATGCAAGTGTGACATGTGTGGAGAAGAACCTTCTAGCTAGCATTCCATCCATATTTTCATCAAATTCATCTTTACAATCTGTTTTAATTACAATCTGTGCATTTTATTTAATTTCGTAAAAAACTAAATCCCCCTTTACTTTAGTGTCCAATTTAGTTAGAAAGTGTCTTAGTTTGTGTTTCTAAGTGTTTTGATTCAAGTTATTACCCAAATTCGTCCAAATTAGTGAAAGTGCTCAAAACTGCTCAGAAAGTGTTTTTAAGGCAGTTTTGAGTGTTTTGGGGCAGTTTTGAGTCTTTTGGTTTGTTTTAGTGTTTTATTGTTTAGTTTTGCATTCTTTGAGTCTAGTTTAGTGTTTTATCCTTTGTTTTACGTTTTTGAGTCAGTTTTCAAGTGATTTAGCAATCCCTCCTAATCCCCGGTCTAGAACGATCCCTACTTATTCATATACTACAATTGTCAAAAGAGGGTTTTAATTTGTGTGCTTATATAATTCGCATCAAATTTTTGGCGCCGTTGCCGGGGATTAGCAACTTTGCTAATCCCTTGGATTGTTATTTTCTGTTTAGTTTAGTTTGTTAAAGATTCTGACCTTGTTTTGTTTTTTTTTGTTTTAGGTACTAGTGTATGACTCGGAGTTCTCAATCGATTCGTGAGCATATCTTGGACTTTGACAGCGATTTTGAGAGGACTTTGAGACGAAAGAGAAAGCAACAAGAATCAAATCCACAAAGCCCGGAACCTGACCTCGAAGAACAAGTCCTAGAAGAGGAAGGAGAACCCACGGCAAGGATTTTTGAAGAACCACAAGGCATGGCCATGGACAACCGGACACTCAAGGAGCTTTCGGCTTCGGGATTGTGATATGAAAATTAACTTGACACACAAATTAAACCCTATGGATGACAATTGTAGTATATGAGCAAATAGGGATCGTTCTAGACCGGGGATTAACTAGGGATGCTAACCAATGTGAAATTGACTCAAAAACGTAAAAACAATATTTAGAACACTAAACTAGACTTAATGAATGTAAACCTAAAATTTAAAATACTCAAACAAACTAAAAAAACTCAAACATCACCCAAAACACTCAAAACTGCCTTAAAAACACTTTCTGGGCAGTTTTGAACACTTTGGTGAATTTGGACAAAATTGGGAAATAAATTTAATCAAAACTCTTAAAAACACAAACTAAGATACTTTCTAACTAAATTGGACAATAAAGTAAAGGGGGATTTAGATTTTTACGAAATTAAACTAAATGTACAGATTGTAAATTAAAGCAAAATGTAAATGTGAATGTGTGATAGAATTTAAATGGAATGAAGGCTAGCTAAGGGGTTCATCTCCATACATGTTATACTTGCATAATAAAACGATTTCCAATTGCGTTTCAACAAACCATGAATTCTCAATGCTCCAAGTTAATTAGGTCCGCTTAAATTAACTTTCAGATTTCCCTAGATTCATTGGATTGAATGGAATACACATTACAACCAAATTATTCCTAATCAAAGTCCCTAACTATGGAATACGCATGATAGAGACAATCAACAAAGATCATTAATTTCAACGGAAATCATAAACATCGACGAGGCATTCGTTACTATGGAATACACATGAAACTTATGCCAAGAATTTGTTTAACGCGATTGTTTATAAGCAACCTCCACTACTTGTGAATATAAGTTCATAACGATTAGGTGAAACTCACTTATATTCTAGCGTCATATTCATGCATGAAAATTAAGCGCGCATTCTCAATAAACATACATAAATAAGTTATCAATCAAACGGTTAAACAAATTGAATCCACAACTTATGAAACGCAATTAGAAGTAATCAAATCAAAATGCAAGCATAAACATATATTTCGAATCCCCCCCTAGCCAAGGGGGGTTTAGCCACTCATGATTACAACAAACTTAGAGAGTAATAACAAAGTAAACATTAAAAATCCCAACAACTCAATCTTGAATTGTATGAACGTTTAGGCCTCTTCTGCTCTAGTTGCTGCAGCACAAGGGGTTTTGGTGAGTTTTGGGGGTTATGGATGATGTAGAATGATGTGTTTAGGGTAGGGATGGATGTAGGGGAAGGCAAGGAGTGTTTTTGGGCAGAAAATATGAAGAATGGTGAAGTATGGCAGTGTTAGAGAGAGGGAATGAATTTCTGGCGTGAATGAATGTGTATGAGAGATGATTTTCTGAATATGGAAGAGTGTATGATTTGTGGCTGCAATGGGTGCTTATTTATAGGTGAAAAAGAGGGAATATGACAGCTAGGAACTTGGTGGAAAGCTGAAAATGCATGTGCAATGTTTTGGGAGAAAATGGGAGTGCATGTGGCTGCAATGGATTAAAGGGTGAATGCATGTGCAAGGATGAAGTGGGATGGCTGAAATTGTAAGGGGAATGCATGTGGGTGAATGTGTGGCTGCATGGTTGAATGATTAAAGGGTGCATGTGGCTGAATTGGTGGTGCAAAGAGAATGAATAATGAAATGGGAAAGCATGTGCAAGGTTTTGGTGTGAATGATTGAATGTGCATGTGGCTGATATGGATTAGGAATCCTTCAATTTCTTCCATTCCTTTTGCTCCAAACATAAGCTATCCATTCCAAGTCCAATTTTGCTCCAAAATGCAACTTTTTGCTTCCTTAGCCATATGAACCTAAAAACACACGAAAATGGCTTAAACTACTAAAACAACTATGAATTAACAATATAAATGCACGAAAACAAGCTAAGTAAGTCGCCTAAATATGCTCCTATCAGATTGGATAATGCCGCACCTTTGTGTATCCAATATCCCCCACCTGCCCAAGGGAAGACCGAAGAGTTTGAGGTGGTGTGTTCAAGCATGACTCCCGTCAACGTCGATGGAAATATTTTGAAGATGAAGGCTTTTCCATTCTCTTTAATGGACAAAGCCAAAGATTGGTTGTACGAATTAGCTCCCGGAACCGTCACATCATGGGAGAGTATGAAGAGGGCATTTCTGGAGAAGTTTTTCCCAACTTCTCGAATCATCCTTTTACGTAAAAGGATAAATGGAATTCAGCAGGAAGAAGGTGAGTCTTTTCCTACGTATTATGAACGTTTTAAATCACTTGTTGCTTCTTGTCCACAGCATCAGATGAAGGAGGAGTTACTTCTACAGTACTTCTACGAGGGGCTCCTACCAATTGAACGTCAAATGCTTGATGCCTCGGCGGGTGGAGCATTGGTGGACAATACACCCATGGCGGCCAAGGTCTTGATTGCTAACCGAGCGTTGAACGCTCAACAATACGAAGGAGTAGGCCAAAGAGGACCTCCACGACAGCAAGTAAATGAGGTAAGTTCCACACCCGACATTCATTCACAATTAGCTAATCTTACTTCCATTGTATCTCAGATGGCCGAAGGAATGAGGATGCAAGGACCAATTGTATGCGGGGTGTGTTCTATCGAAGGACATGCTTCTGAGAAGTGCCCACAACTCATCGAAAATGGTGGATGGGAAAGCGCAAATGCAATTGGGTTTCAAGGCCAACCAAGGAACGATCCGTATTCTAACACCTATAATCCAGGTTGGAGAGACCACCCGAACTTCAAGTGGAGGGAGCCCCAACAACCACCACAACAAGGAGGCTTTAGACAACAACCCCCGGGTTTCTTCACGAAGCCATACACACCCACACATGCTCCACAACAATCTGCCCCAAATGCTTCAGGTACGTGATAGGAGCATATTCATGCAACTTAAATGGCTTGTTCTCGTGCATTTACGTTATGTTTCTTTAGTTATTTTAGTCCTTTATGCTTCTTTTGTGTGTTTTCAGGTTCTAAGGGCAAAGTATGCAAAAGGATGCCTTTTGGAGCCTTTTGGAGCAAATTAGAGATTGGAATGGATATCATATGCTTGGAGCCAAGAGGATGGACGAAATTGAAGACTTGAAGTAGGAAAGTTAAATCCTAAAAGACCTCATGTTTGAGCATCATTGAAGACTCCTACGCATTTTAGAACACAAAAACAACATTCCTTGCAACCTTAGGACAATGCCGTGTGTTTCCTTGTGTCTCCCTTCCTTGCCATGCAAGGAAGGGCTTTGTTTCCTATTCTAACTACTTAAAACCACATTTCTTTTCACCCTAATCTCAGCCACACCTCACACACCTTTCCAACCTAATCCACATGCTTTCCCATTACTTATCATAACCACTTATCACTTATCATAATCACATATCATACACTTATCATCACCACTTATCACTTATCATAATCACATATCATACACTTATCATCACCACTTATCACTTATCACTTAACATGCACCCATCACCTAACACAAAACCTTGCAGCCACATGCATTCCCCTTTTGCACATGCTTTCCCATTTCATTATTCATTCACCTTAATCATTCCCTCACATGTTTTCCCATCCCATTTCAGATTGCATTCCATTCATTCCAGCCAAGCCACATGCAATCCCTTTAATTAATTCAACCTAGCTGTTTTGCACATGCATTCCCTTCAAATAAATCAGCCACATGCAATCCCTTTAATTAATTCAACCTAGCTGTTTTGCACATGCATTCCCTTCAAATAAATCAGCCACATGCACCCATAATCATTCACACCTTGCAGCCACATGCATTCCCCTTTGCATTTCCAGATTTCCACCAACCTCCTAGCTGTCATGTTCCCCCCATTTCACCTATAAATAAGCATTCATTGCAGCCACAATTCATACACTCTTCCACCACAGAAATTCATCCATTCACTCCACCATTCCATCCATTAACACACACTCTTCCATACACATTTCAGTCACAAACATCAACCATTCCCTTGGGGCCGTGCCCTCCCAATCCATTCCAGAAATTCATTCCTCCATATTCAGAATGTAGACCATCAAACCACCCTTGCCGTGCCTCTCCCTTACAATCCAAACACCATCCTTCCATTTTCCCCACTCCCCAAACCATTCACACCATCAAACTATCCTTAGACCTTGTGCTACAACGAAGAGGAAGATAAGAGGGCCTAAACGTTCATACAATTCAAGTTTGAGTTGTTGGAATGTTTAGGTGTTTCTTTGATTTCAATGTTTAATTTCAATACTCTTTGTTTTGTACGAATGAGGAATGGAAGAGAAGAGGGCCTAAACGTTCATACAATTCAAGTTTGAGTTGTTGGAATGTTTAGGTGTTTCTTTGATTCTCTTTGTTTTGTAGTCATGAGGAACTAAACCCCCTTTAGCTAGGGGGTGATTCGAAATATATGTTTATGCTTGCATTTTGATTTGATTACTTCTAATTGCGTTTCATAAGTTGTGGATTCAATTTGTTTAACCGTTTGATTGATAACTTATTTATGTATGTTTATTGAGAGTGCACGCTTAATTTTCATGCATGAATATGACGCTAGAATATAAGTGAGTTTCACCTAATAGTTATGAACTTATATTCACAAGTAGTGGAGGTTGCTTATAAACAATCGCGTTAAATGAATTCTTGGCAAGAGTTTCATGCATTCATAGTTACAATTGCTTCGTCAACATTTATAATTTTCATAGAGCATAATGATCTCTCACTGTACCTCTTCTATGCATTCATGTTGAGGACCGTTGGAGAATGATTTGAATTGTCGCATGCATCATCCAATTCATTGACATAAGGAAGATTTGAAGGTTAATTAGTGCATCACGGTTAACTTGGGGTGTTGAGAATTCATGGTTTATTGAAAGGCAATTGGAAATCGTTTTATATGCAAGTATAACATGTGTGGAGATGAACCCCTTAGCTAGCTTCCCATCCATTCAATTCCATCAAATTCATCTTTACTATCTGTTTTAATTTGAATCTGTGCATTTTATTTAATTTCGTCCAAAACTCAATCCCCCTTTACTTTATTGTCTAATTTAGTTAGAAAGTGTCTTAGTTTGTGTTTATAAGAGTCTTGAGTCAAGTTACAACTTAATTTCGTCCAAATTCACCAAAGTGCTCAAAACTGCCCAGAAAGTGTTTTTAAGGCAGTTTTGAGTGTTTTGGGTGCTGTTTGAGTCTTTTGGTTTGTTTTAGTGTTTTAAGTGTTTAGTTTTGCATTCTTTGAGTTTAGTTTAGTGTTTTAAACTTTATTTTACGTTTTTGAGTCAAATCCAAGTGATTAACAATCCCTCCTAATCCCCGGTCCAGAACGATCCCTACTTACATACTTACTACAATCTGATGCGAATTATATAAGCACACAAATTAAACCCTCTTTTTGACAATTGTAGTATAGATATAAGTAGGGATCGTTCTAGGCCGGGGATTAGGAGGGATTGCTAACCTAATGAAAATTGACTCAAAGAAGTTAAAATAAGCTTTAAAACACTTTAAATAAACTCAAAACACTCTTACTAACTTGTATGACTCAAAACAACTTTAAAAGACTCAAAACAACTGATGCGAGAATTATACGCGCATAAATTAACCCTCTTTTCGTCAAATTGTAGTATATGTATAAGTAGGGATCGTTCTGGACCGGGGATTAGGAGGGATTGTTAATCACTTGGATTTGACTCAAAAACGTAAAATAACAATATGAAACACTATACTAGACTCAAAGAATGCAAAACTAAACTTTAAAACATTAAAACAAACCAAAAGACTCAAACATCACCCAAAACACTCAAAACTGCCTTAAAATCACTTTCTGGGCAGTTTTGAGCACTTTGGTGAATTTGGACGAAATTGGGAAATAAAATGAATCAAAACACTCATAAACACAAACTAAATTGATTTCTAACTCAATTGGACATTAAAGTAAAGGGGGATTTAGATTTATACGAAAATTGAAATAACAAAACAAGTTAATAAACTAAACAGATTGTGAAACGAATTTGATGGAATGGAATGAATGGATGATAGAATGGCTAAGGGGTTCATCTCCATACATGTTATACTTGCATAATAAAATGATTTCCAATTGCATTTCAATAAACCATGAAACTCAACACCCCGGGTTAACCGTGATGCACTAATTAACCTTCAAATCTTCCTAACGTTATTGAATTGGATGGGTTAGCGCATACAACAATTCAAAACATTCCCCACAAGTCCTCAACATGAATGCATAGAAGAGATACAAGCAAGAATCATTACGCTCTATGAAAATTATAAGTGTTGACGAGGCATTCGTTACTATGGAATACGCATGAAACTTATGCCAAGAATTCGTTTAACGCGATTGTTTATAAGCAACCTCCACTACTTGTGAATATAAGTTCATAACGATTAGGTGAAACTCACTTATATTCTAGCGTCATATTCATGCATGAAAATTAAGTGTGCACTCTCAATGAACATACATAAATAAGTTATCAATCAAACAGTTAAACGAATTGAATCCACAACTTATGAAACGCAATTAGAAGTATTCAAATCAAAATGCAAGCATAAACATATATTCGAATCACCCCCTAACCAAGGGGGGTTTAGTTCCTCATGGTACAAAACAAAGAGAATCAAAGAAATACCTAAACATTCCAACAACTCAAATTTGAATTGTATGAACGTTTAGGCCCTCTTATCTTCCATTCCTCATTCGTACAAAACAAAGAGTATTGAAATTAAACGTTGAAATCAAAGAAACACCTAAACATTCCAACAACTCAAACTTGAATTGTATGAACGTTTAGGCACTCTTCTCTTCCTCTTCGTTGTAGCACAAGGTCTAGGGATAGTTTGATGGTGTGAATGGTTTGGGGAGTGGTGGAAATGGAAGGATGGTGTTTGGATTGTAAGGGAGAGCACTGTTGATGTATATTTCCTTCCTAATGCTAGAATATATTTAGTATAATGGCATAAGCAAGGGTGTCGAATCCACAGGGACTAATTGGACCTATGTAATTACTTGTTTTGCAAGAACTCTAAGAAATGAATCAAACTAACAAACTAGGCAGATTTGGAAATGAATCAAACTAGTCTAAATAGACAGATTTGTTGTTGTAACTTGAAAGCATGAGAAAATGAAGTAAACACAAATAAATGAATCAACAACTAATGTAATGGGATAGTATCAAAGGAAATGAAGCTAGGGATTCGGTTTCACCATTGCTCAACTAAGTCCATGTTTGTCAAGTTAGTTTGTACTCATTCATCTACCTATTTCTTGAGTTTCTTTCACTTGGATTTGATGAACCATATGATGTGTGGATTTGATCAAATGTCTCTAATCATGAACCTAATTGTGAGATGCAACTTTGGTTCATAATCAAGATTATGTAATGTACAAGAAACTTTCATAAAACCAAAGGGAATAACTCGGCAGGATGTGTGCTAAACACTCCCTTCATTCATTCACATATCTACCAAGATTATGCATGATGTGTGTTCTAATCTTGGCTACACAACTTTGTGATTAATTCAAATGATGATCAAACATTAAAATCAACACACAAAGTCACCATTAAAACAGAAAATGAAACAAGAAATAGATGGACAAACTGAGCATTCTAACTTAATTACATGGCAAACTTTGCAAGGTTACATCGAATCCCTAGAGGAAGATTAGTTGCACTTCATGTTTACAAAGGTTTAACATAAAAATAAATAACATGAGTGAACATAAGATTAAGAAGGAGAAACCCTTGAAGCAAAACTGATGTTGAAGTCCTTGAAGAGTTCCTTGGTGTTGCTTCTCCAAATGTGGTGCGGATGAAGGTAGAATGGCTTGGTTGAATGGTTTCTGCCCTTGGGACAGAAAATGGGCAGAGAATGGAGTGAAATGGGAGAGGTTATGGGTGTGTAAATGGACTGAATGAAGAAGAAAACTTGCGGAACCCCCTCTTGGTGAAGTGAGACTTGTTTTTATAGAAAGGAATGTGTCTTACACAATCAGATTGGATCTCTTAAATGTTTAACTCAGATGGCAGTGCATAAGTGATGGAATGGCATCAAATGAGCTGGACTTGAATGGGTTTCTGAGGTGTTGTTCTCACGGCATGGACAAGGTCTGCAAAGATGTGGTTTGTTTAATCAAAATGCATGTGCCCTTGTGATGCGTGATTTATACACACACAAATTAAACCCTCTTTTTGTCAATTGTAGTATAAGTATAAGTAGGGATCGTTCTGGACCGGGGATTAGGAGGGATTGTTAATCACTTGGATTTGACTCAAAAACGTAAAAACATAAAATAAAACACTATACTAGACTCAAAGAATGCAAAACTAAACTTTAAAACACTAAGACAAACCAAAAGACTCAAAACAACACAAACACACTCAAATCTGCCTAAAAACCACTTTCTGGGCAGATTTGAGCACAAACACAAATTTGGACGAAACTAAGTTGTAACTTGACTCAAGACTCTTAAAAACACAAACTAAAAGTATTTCAAACTAATCTAACACAATCAGATTGTAAATGGACTGAATGAAGAAGAAAACTTGCGGAACCCCCTCTTGGTGAAGTGAGACTTGTTTTATAGAAAGGAATGTGTCTTACACAATCAGATTGGATCTCTTAAATGTTTAACTCAGATGGCAGTGCATAAGTGATGGAATGGCATCAAATGAGTTGGACTTGAATGGGTTTCTGAGGTGTTGTTTTCACGGCATGGACAAGGTCTGCAAAGATGTGGTTTGTTTAATCAAAATGCATGTGCCCTTGCTGCAACAAGTGAGTGGAATCTGCAAAGGTGAATTGTTTGTACAAATTCTGGAAAGGTGAAGAAAGCACACGGCATGGAATGATGGAATGATTGAATTTCTGGAATAAAGGATGCAAGGAATGGACATGATCTGCAGGTATGTGGTATATTTAATCAAGATGCATGTGGATTTCTGCAAAGATGAAGTGGAGAAAGGTAATGGAATGCATAATCTGACTTGCAATCACATGGGAGTGCACGGCATAAATGTTATCATGCATTGATAGGAGCATATTCATGCGACTTAAATGGCTTGTTCTCGTGCATTTACGTTATGTTTCTTTAGTTATTTTAGTACTTTAAGCTATTTTCGTGTGTTTTTAGGTTCATATGGCTAAGGAAGCAAAAAGATGCATTTTGGAGCATTTTGGAGCAAAATTGGACTTGGAATGGATAGCTTATGTTTGGTGCAAAAGGAATGGACGAAATTGAAGGATTCCTAATCCATTGCAGCCACATGCACCCATAATCATTCACACCTTGCAGCCACATGCATTCACTCTTCATAAATCAGCCACATGCACTCATCATCATAACCTAGCTGTCATGTTTCCCCTTTCATCATTCCCTCACATTCTTTAAATCAGCCAACACATGCATCCACCTTTCTCCCATCAGATTTCCAACATTGCACATGCATTCCCCTTACAATTTCAGCCATCCTAGCTGTTTTGCACATGCATTCACTTAACCTAGCTGTCATGTTCCCTCTCCCATCCATTCGTCTCCCTATAAAAACCATACACACTTCACACAACATTTAATTCATTCTCATTCACTCTTCCATATTCCAGAAATTCGTCAAAACCTCTCCACACCCTTGCAGCAGCCACCAAAACACTTTTCTCCTCCATTGCAGCCACTCCAACCACTCCCCAAACCATTCACACCATCAAATTATCCTTAGACCTTGTGCTACAACGAAGAGGAAGATAAGAGGGCCTAAACGTTCATACAATTCAAGTTTGAGTTGTTGGAATGTTTAGGTGTTTCTTTGATTTCAATGTTTAATTTCAATACTCTTTGTTTTGTACCATGAGGAACTAAACCCCCCTTTAGCTAGGGGGTGATTCAAAATATATGTTTATGCTTGCATTTTGATTTGATTACTTCTAATTGCGTTTCATAAGTTGTGGATTCAATTTGTTTAACCGTTTGATTGATAACTTATTTATGTATGTTTATTGAGAATGCGCGCTTAATTTTCATGCATGAATATGACGCTAGAATATAAGTGAGTTTCACCTAATAGTTACGAACTTATATTCACAAGTAGTGGAGGTTGCTTATAAACAATCGCGTTAAACGAATTCTTGGCATAAGTTTCATGCAATCCATAGTAACGAATGCCTCGTCAACACTTATAATTTTCATAGAGCGTAATGATTCTTGCTTGTATCTCTTCTATGCATTCATGTTGAGGACTTGTGGGGAATGTTTTGAATTGTCGCATGCATCATCCAATTCAATAACGTTAAGAAGATTTGAAGGTTAATTAGTGCATCACGGTTAACTTGGGGTGTTGAGAATTCATGGTTTATTGAAATGCAATTGGAAATCATTTTATTATGCAAGTGTAACATGTATGGAGATGAACCCCTTAGCTAGGTTCCCATCCATTCAATTCCATCTATTTCATATTTACATACTGTTTTAAATTGTAATCTGTGCATTTTATTTAATTTCGTTAAAACCTAAATCCCCCTTTACTTTATTGTCTAATTTAGTTAGAAAGTGTCTTAGTTTGTGTTTATAAGAGTTTTGATTCATTTTGTTACACAAATTCGTCCAAATTCACCAAAGTGCTCAAAACTGCCCAGAAAGTGATTTTAAGGCAGTTTTGAGTGTTTTGGGTGATGTTTGAGTCTTTTGGTTTGTTTTAGTGTTTTAAAGTTTAGTTTTGCATTCTTTGAGTCTTAGTTTATGTTTCTAAGTGTTTTGAATCAATTTATTTCTTAATTTCGTCCAAATTTGTGTTTGTGCTCAAATCTGCCCAGAAAGTGGTTTTTAGGCAGATTTGAGTGTGTTTGTGATGTTTTGAGTCTTTTGGTTTGTCTTAGTGTTTTAAAAGTTTAGTTTTGCATTCTTTGAGTCTAGTATAGTGTTTTAAACTTTATTTTACGTTTTTGAGTCAAATCCAAGTGATTTTGCAATCCCTCCTAATCCCCGGTTAAGAACGATCCCTACTTATACTTATACTACAATCGATAAAAAGAGGGTTTAATTTATGCGCGTATAATTCTCGCATCAAATTTTGGCGCCGTTGCCGGGGATTAGCAACTTTGCTAATCCTTTGGATTGTTATTTTCGTTTTCTTATTAGTTTTAGTTTTAGTTTCTGTTATGTATTTCAGTTTTAGTTTTTGATTTGTATTTTGTTTGTCGATTTTAAGTACTAGAGAAGCACAACATGGCACTAGATAATGCTTCTCTTTTGTCACAGCTCATGGAAAAGTCCCAAATGCAAAGCGTTGGTACATTTTCAAGGAATGATGGGTTTTCCAATACTTACAATTCGGATTGGAGTGATCATTCAAACTCTATGTGGTGGGAACCTCAACATGTTCAACAAGAAGGATATTGGCAGCCATATGAGGAGTTCTATTCAACGCCTATGCAGCCACCACAACCTGCCCAAAGCGATGTAGGTAATTCAAGTGATAATGATAAGATTTTTCAATTACTTACTACTTTGACGCAGGGAGTCCAACTTCAAAACAAAGAGAGGGAAAATCAAGACAAAAGGTTGGACTACTTGGAAAAGCAAATTGGGCAGATAGCGGAGTTTGTAGAACAAATTTGCGACCAAGGCGAACTTCCTAGTTCAACCATTGCAAATCCGAAGGGAGAATTTGAAACCGCCAATGCTTTCATGTTGAGAAGTGAAAAGGAGGTTGGAACGGACCCTCAACCATCAAAATCAAATCACAAGGAAGAGGAATACACCCCCACGGAAAGGGTGGAAACACCTTTGTCGGAGGCACCTATTGCTCCTACGCCATCTAATTCAAGTAAGGTTGTTCCAAATTTAATTAGTTCTAACCCCATTCCACCTAATATCCCTATTCCTTGCAGGTTCATGAATTCCAAGGAAGAAGAAAGTGAAAAAGACATCTTGGAAGCACTTCCAAAGGTGCAAAGTAGGGAATATCATGAATTCATCAAAGAGGACGGTCTTGAGGCAAACAACCCCAAAGAAGTTGAATTTTATGACACAAGACAAGGACCAATCCTCACATCAAATCTGTCCAAGGGCAAAGTTCCTGAAATGTTCAAAGAAGATGTGTTTATCCTTGAGTTCATGTCGGAGCACATAAGTAAGCCACCTCCTCCAATTTCAATTTTCTTTTATACTAACATGTTGTTAATGATTCAGGCATCCAATCTTGAATTTAAACCATTACCGGATCATTTCAAGTATCACCGCCCATTCAAAGATAAATTCCATGCCGATTGAAAAAGAAAAAAAAAAAAAAAAAAAAAAAAAAAATAAAGCAGATGTAGCCTTCACAGAGGTTGTTTGTTTGAAGCCCCACTACGTGGCAATACTCTTGAAGCGGAAGGCATAGAAGCGGAAGGCATAGAAGCAGAAGGCATCGAAGTGGGAGGCATCGGAGCGGAAGCCATCGGAGCTAGAGCATTCCAGGCCTCAATACTTGGCCAAGCGCTGGATGACCCAGGAAAAATATGCCTCTGGAAGTAAGCCGCAAGCCTTTGACGGTCACTTTGACGGTCACTTTGCATACGACCATTGGATTCTTGCAGCTCATCAAGCTTCCTCTTCATGCCCGTCGAATAGTTGTTTGCCAGCACATGCAAACTTCTATTCTCGTACTTAAGCAGTTTGATTTCTTGCTTAAGACTTTCCACCTCCGCCATCAATGATTCCACCTGACGGGAGCGGGCAAGCAGGCGTTGGCCCATGTTGGACACAGAACTCGCACACTGAACACTAAGTGCGAGGGACTCTTGAACGGCCAACTCATCGGACCGTCCTGACAGCAGCCTACTATCTTTTGGAGTAAGGAGGTTTCTAGCTACTATTGTAGCTGTTGTGGCGTCCTGCATCACGGAGTCTTCACCTGTGAGAGGACCGTTAGAAGATAAAAAAGAAGGACGCCATACATTACCTTGACGGGGCGCGCCCGTATCACTGCTGAGACTCAATTCTAAGCTAAGGTTCGATGGGTTTGCCATTTTTCAAAAGTGTTCAAAGAGAAGGGGTGGATGGAGTTAATTTCAAAGGGCCGGAGACGATGTTCAAGAATGGAAAATCTTCAGAGTGTGTATGTTGTGGTGATCGATAGCTCAATAAAAAAGCCAAGGCGACGCGTCCACCGATTCAAAAAGCCGGAATTTCCGGCGTAATTTTGGCGACGCTTTCTCGGCTTTTCAGAAGACGTGTGCAACTTTGTCAAAAGTTCACGTGGAGGTCAACATCGCAGCTACACTTTTGCCGACAAGCGGAAATTTCGGCGACGCTTTCTCTGCTTTTCAGAAAACGCGTGCGACTTTGTCAAAAGAGCTCAGACAGAGCCGCGTACGCACTACTACGTGTCGTTCAGAATTCGAAGGGGCGTCGTGCAGAAATCGAAGAGGCGTCCGTTCAGAAATCGAAGAGACGTTTGTCGACACGGGTAAAAGAACAATACCACCACTTGATATTATCTCTATATATGTCGACCTTCGTCTTTTATGGCAAGGCAAACCTGAAGAAAATGCCCAACTCTCCCTCACCTCTGAGGGTGCACTCCCAGCAAAGCCTTTCGAAATACTCAATTCTTTCTTCTTCCCCAAAGATGATACCAGATGCCTGGAGTACAGATGACCCAGGAGGAAATGGCGGATTGAAGTGTGCTGATTCGTTCACCGCTTCTTCAAAAGCAAAGGTATCTCATATCATCAAGGTCAAAAGCAAAAGTATCTCATATCATGCTCTTTCCCTTTCTTTTTCTTTGTCCTTGTTCTTACTCGCATGGCAAAGTGAAAGAAGCAATCAGCCGGCACTTGGAGTCAGTCTTCCGATCTGGATCCGACTGCCTGGATTTTATTCCTGATTGCTTACCTAGCGTTGCTCTCGAGTAGTCATCTTCAACGGTTGATACACTTCCAGAGAAGGGACCACTCCTGCAAAGATTGAACAAAGAAACAGATAAAAGGGGAAAGCTCAGACCTCCGGGGGAGACCAAAAGAATCCTGCTGCCCAGTTCAAGAGTAGCACAAAGGAAAATCAACGATGGGAGGAAACCAGTTCAAGAATGAGCCTGTGGAATCACAAAGATCAAAGCCTCAATGCAATCACCAAGGAGAAGAGGGAATTTACACTCCATAACCAGATTTGCGTCCCTAAACTCTTCTCTTTGTTAATTACATTCTGCCATGTTTAATATGTTTAAGTGCTTTTTGTGTGTTTACTTATGCTTTGTGTGAATCTATGCTTAAAACATTGAGGACAATGTTTGATTTAAGTGTGGGGGGGTAACTAATGTTGTTAATGCAAATTCGTGGGATTTTATCACCCATAACTTCAAATGTTGTTCCTTGCTGTTTTAAGGTGTTTTTAAGTTGTTTTAGAGTGTTTTATTATGTTTTGTTTTTATAACTCCGAAAATCACATAAAAATTTGAAAAACATGTTTTGAAAAGCCTAAAAAGAGTGTTTTGAGTCGTTTTTGTGTGTTTGTGTCTTAGGGTACCTTCCAACACAATGATAAGGATTTGGTTTGTAATTGCATGACTGTTAAAAAGAGTTATAAACATGGAGAAAAGTTTGATTTACTCTTGGTATATGCTTGGTTATGGTTATAATGTATGACTTCACATGCAATCATAAAAGAAAAATTCGTTTTTGTAACATGCTTGAAGGAAGGAACTCAAACAAACGTTACAACCCTGTGAGACTCGAGCTATTACCTTCATTGGAGTGTTATTTTCTGTGATTCTTTGTTTTCTAAAGTTGTTGCATGATCTCATTATTCCTTGCTTGGTTGCTACTTAGAATGCAATTGTATCATAATAGAACTAAATGCTAGAACTTATATCCGTTTCATTCAAAGCATGATATTGTTTGCATAACATACAATAAGATGAAGTTGTTAGTCAAGCCAAAGCCAAAAAGCCTATCCCTTTTTATATTTCTTATTTGTTGTAAGTTTTAACCCTTTTGAACCTTTTCAGCCTATTTTCTTTGTTAACCACATCACCCCTTACCTAGCCTAGAGTAGGACTTTCCTATACCCTTGTTCTTGAAGTATAGTGAGCATGACTTAAATGAATTCCTTTTGATTAATATGTTGCAGAAAATAAGTGTGGGGGAAGGGATTTTTGTGTGTATGTATGTGCCTAAGTCTTAAAGGAGGCACGGGAAAAAGAAAAAAAAATGTGAGAAAAAGAAGAAGAAAAGAAAGAAAAAGAGTGAAAATAAGTGAGAATGGACTCACAAGTGTGATTGTTGAAGAAAGGGCCCAAAAAGTTTGAATATGGCCCTAAGTTTTGTGTGACTTCCCCTTGGGTGTTCAAAGTTGACTTCTGCGTTCTAAAGGGAATTCTAAGTGCCTAATTCAATACTTTGCTCACTATTGCTTTAAGAACCTTTGTTTTACTTTACCTTTCTTTGTTAAACCATTACCCTTAGCCCCGTTACAACCCTCAACTTCTATCTTGATGTTATGTGTTCAATTTGTGGAGTTTGAATTTGGTATGAGCTTATGGAATCACTGGTTCTCATTCTAAGTAGTAGCATTCCATTCATGAGATCATATTCATGTCATTATCGTAAATCCAGAAAATGCTTTCTTTGTTATAACATATGTGAGATACTAGTCTTTCATGTTCACATCAATCTCTCACATATAACTAGTGTAGGGTGTGTAGTCAGAAAATCTGTGTGAAAATAGAGTGCATTCTAGTAAGGAATTGAGGAAATTCTCTAAAGCATGTTACTACATTCAAATCATGGTTTTAAATGCTTAATTGTGAACTAGTATGTGGTGACTATGATTAAGAATGTATTTAAGTGTAAAGATGGCTAAAATCTGTGGGAATAATGATTTTTAACTTGTCATGTGCATTGGAAATCCGTAAGACGATTGTTGGAAGGTGTAGGTGGTGTTTTGTTCGTTTTGTCTAGTTTCGTGTTCTTTTGTTGTTTTGTTTTGCTCGAGGACTAGCAAAAGATAAGTGTGGGGGTATTTGATAGGAGCATATTCATGCGACTTAAATGGCTTGTTCTCGTGCATTTACGTTATGTTTCTTTAGTTATTTTAGTACTTTAAGCTATTTTCGTGTGTTTTTAGGTTCATATGGCTAAGGAAGCAAAAAGATGCATTTTGGAGCATTTTGGAGCAAAATTGGACTTGGAATGGATAGCTTATGTTTGGTGCAAAAGGAATGGACGAAATTGAAGGATTCCTAATCCATTGCAGCCACATGCACCCATAATCATTCACACCTTGCAGCCACATGCATTCACTCTTCATAAATCAGCCACATGCACTCATCATCATAACCTAGCTGTCATGTTTCCCCTTTCATCATTCCCTCACATTCTTTAAATCAGCCAACACATGCATCCACCTTTCTCCCATCAGATTTCCAACATTGCACATGCATTCCCCTTACAATTTCAGCCATCCTAGCTGTTTTGCACATGCATTCACTTAACCTAGCTGTCATGTTCCCTCTCCCATCCATTCGTCTCCCTATAAAAACCATACACACTTCACACAACATTTAATTCATTCTCATTCACTCTTCCATATTCCAGAAATTCGTCAAAACCTCTCCACACCCTTGCAGCAGCCACCAAAACACTTTTCTCCTCCATTGCAGCCACTCCAACCACTCCCCAAACCATTCACACCATCAAATTATCCTTAGACCTTGTGCTACAACGAAGAGGAAGATAAGAGGGCCTAAACGTTCATACAATTCAAGTTTGAGTTGTTGGAATGTTTAGGTGTTTCTTTGATTTCAATGTTTAATTTCAATACTCTTTGTTTTGTACCATGAGGAACTAAACCCCCCTTTAGCTAGGGGGTGATTCAAAATATATGTTTATGCTTGCATTTTGATTTGATTACTTCTAATTGCGTTTCATAAGTTGTGGATTCAATTTGTTTAACCGTTTGATTGATAACTTATTTATGTATGTTTATTGAGAATGCGCGCTTAATTTTCATGCATGAATATGACGCTAGAATATAAGTGAGTTTCACCTAATAGTTACGAACTTATATTCACAAGTAGTGGAGGTTGCTTATAAACAATCGCGTTAAACGAATTCTTGGCATAAGTTTCATGCAATCCATAGTAACGAATGCCTCGTCAACACTTATAATTTTCATAGAGCGTAATGATTCTTGCTTGTATCTCTTCTATGCATTCATGTTGAGGACTTGTGGGGAATGTTTTGAATTGTCGCATGCATCATCCAATTCAATAACGTTAAGAAGATTTGAAGGTTAATTAGTGCATCACGGTTAACTTGGGGTGTTGAGAATTCATGGTTTATTGAAATGCAATTGGAAATCATTTTATTATGCAAGTGTAACATGTATGGAGATGAACCCCTTAGCTAGGTTCCCATCCATTCAATTCCATCTATTTCATATTTACATACTGTTTTAAATTGTAATCTGTGCATTTTATTTAATTTCGTTAAAACCTAAATCCCCCTTTACTTTATTGTCTAATTTAGTTAGAAAGTGTCTTAGTTTGTGTTTATAAGAGTTTTGATTCATTTTGTTACACAAATTCGTCCAAATTCACCAAAGTGCTCAAAACTGCCCAGAAAGTGATTTTAAGGCAGTTTTGAGTGTTTTGGGTGATGTTTGAGTCTTTTGGTTTGTTTTAGTGTTTTAAAGTTTAGTTTTGCATTCTTTGAGTCTTAGTTTATGTTTCTAAGTGTTTTGAATCAATTTATTTCTTAATTTCGTCCAAATTTGTGTTTGTGCTCAAATCTGCCCAGAAAGTGGTTTTTAGGCAGATTTGAGTGTGTTTGTGATGTTTTGAGTCTTTTGGTTTGTCTTAGTGTTTTAAAAGTTTAGTTTTGCATTCTTTGAGTCTAGTATAGTGTTTTAAACTTTATTTTACGTTTTTGAGTCAAATCCAAGTGATTTTGCAATCCCTCCTAATCCCCGGTTAAGAACGATCCCTACTTATACTTATACTACAATCGATAAAAAGAGGGTTTAATTTATGCGCGTATAATTCTCGCATCATGCATGTGACTGCATGTTTGGTGTTTAGAAGTGTATAATCTGATGGGATGATATGGGAACACACGGCCAAGGTTGTGACATGCATGTGAATGCATGTTTTGGTGTTGGAACCACTCAATCTGACTTCAATCTTTTTGCCTTGTTTAGATTCACCCAATATGGCCGAATTGCACTACATTCCTTCATTTGCCTTCCAATTGATCTTATTACACACTTGGCTGCACACTAACACCAAACAATGTAAAATGCAACTAGTTTAATCCAAAAACAATACAAAAACGCCAAATAAGAAAGCTATACATGCATGCAAAATATGACTTATCAAATACCCCCAAACCTGGTTTTTGCTAGTCCTCGAGCAAACTTAAAACTAAAACACACAAAACTCAAACATCTAACTAAACCACTTTCGCTGGCTAAACGATTGCACTGAGCATGTGCAACAAGCCTTTGAACCCCTAGGTGTCCCTAGTTGGAGGAGTTGTGTCTCCTGAGGGTTTACAGCGATGACACCCACAAACATTTACAAAATCTGCAAACAACTTGGTTAAAACATGCTTTAAACAAACTAATAAAAACCAATGAAGATTTTGTCATTCATTCAACTCAAAAGATTGCCACTTCAAAGAATCGTATCAATTGTAACGTATAAAGATATTTCTCCATGTCTTACGACTTCAAAGTCACCATACCCAAATGCTTAAGATAGAATTCGCCTCAACTCTACTCCTCACAGCTTCCACTCAAGTTTTCACTCAGATCTTAAGGTTTAGTCTCTCAACAACATATATGAGTGAAATTATGTAAAGGAAATCAAAATTCTCACATATGAAATCTGAAATGGAAGCACAGTTTCTGAGTAGATCTCATGAAATGAATCAAATGCTAAGAATATAGATAACACACACACTTACCATCACCCATGAATACATCCTCAATGATCAGCTAGGTCTTTCTCAAGATTGTAATATAAGGCTTAGGTTATAGGTTACGAGAGAAGTGATATGAAATACTAGAGCTTGGGGCATACCAAAGTGTTCTTGAGGATCATGTTCTTCACTTGCATTTGTTTTCTTTCTTCTTTGTTTTTGGCATCCAGGCCCTATGTCTTATAATGAGGAGATTTGGAACTTGTATCCATTTTAATTCTCTTCTTCTTTTTTTTTTTATAACCCTTTTTTTTTTTTTAGAAGCATATTCAACATAGGTGCCCTCGGTACATGCCACAATCTTGTTCTAAGCTCAATTTACCTTTAGTCTTCATCACCTTGGTATTCCCCAAACTATAAGGTATGGCTTGTAATGGGCTAGAATGGGTAGAGTATGGTGTGGGTGATGAAAGAATTGGGCTAAAGTGTTTGGCTGCAACGAGGGTGAATGGAACACACAAATGGGTAGGATTTAAGCCTTTTAGTAGTTAAACATGCATAGCCTAACATCATCTCATTGAGTTCATTCATGAATGATACTAAATACATGGTATCTGCAAAGGAGAATGATTCTTAGCATCCAAACGAAATAGAAATAATGAGATCATTTAAATTGAAAATGAAAGAAAAAGATAGGAGTAGGAACACTTTAAACCCTCTCAAAGAAGCAATTAGGCTCAAAATAACTCACTAGGGTAGTCTCCACCATTCTTCTTCCAGAATTTGAGTATGGTACCTCTATCATCATAATTTCAAGAGTTATAGCTTTATAAATGACAACAAGATGCAACTCTTTTCCATAGCAACCCAATCGTTTGTTTTCAAACATAGTCCTCTTATACATTCGTATTAGCATGCACAAACATTCTTAACCAAAACTAACACCTCAAACAAACACAAACACAAAACAAAACTTCCAAACCACCCCCAAACCTAATCTAAACATTGTCCTCGATGTTTAAAATTGTATGCAATGCAAGTAGGCAAAGAATATGGAATGGTAACAAAATAAACACAACATAAAGAAAGAACACAAACCACACTAGGTTGCCTCCTAGCAAGCGCTGTATTTAATGTCTAGGCAAGACATGGTAGCTTGTTCATGGTGTTGAAAATTCAAGAACATCCACGACTTGATACACTTGCTCTTCATCCACTTTATCCAAATATGGTTTCAATCGCTGCCCGTTGACTTTAAAAGAGGTGCCATTCTTCATGTTCTTTATCTCCACAGCTCCGTGGGGAAATGTTTGCAGCACTTTAAATGGTCCCACCCACCTAGACTTCAATTTTCCTGGAAAAAGTCTCAAACGTGAGTCAAACAAAAGTACTTTCATACCTTGGTGAAACTCCTTCCTTAGGATGGCCTTGTCATGATAGAGCTTAGTCCGTTCCTTGTAGATTTTGGCATTCTCATATGCCTCATTTCTAAGCTCTTCCAACTCATTAAGTTGGAGCTTCCTTGCTATTCCAGCATCTTTGTAATCAAAGTTGAACTTCTTGATGGCCCAAAATGCACGGTGTTCAAGCTGCATTGGCAAATGACAAGCTTTCCCAAACACAAGGCGATAAGGACTCATGCCAATGGGGGTCTTGTATGCTGTTCTATATGCCCATAGTGCATCATTTAACCTCAATGACCAATCCTTCCTTGTAGGGCTCACAGTCTTCATCAAAATGTTCTTGATCTCCCTATTGCTAATCTCCACTTGTCCTGAGGTTTGAGGATGGTACGGGGTTGCCACTTTGTGGTTGATGTTGTACTTCTTCATCAAGGATTCAAAAGGTTTGTTGCAGAAATGGCTGCCACCATCACTAATAATAGCTCTTGGGGTTCCAAACCTACAAAAAATCACATCTTTAAGAAAATTCAACACAACCTTATGATCATTAGTTCTTGTAGCAATGGCTTCAACCCATTTGGATAGGTAATCCACAGCCACTAATATGTATAAGTAGCCAAAAGAGGATGGAAACGATCCCATGAAATCGATTCCCCAAACATCAAAGTGTTCCACCACCAAAATGTTGTTCAATGGCATCTCATTTCTTCGGCTAATGTTCCCCATTTTCTGGCACCTATCACACTTAGAGCAAAAATCAAAAGCATCTTTGAATAAAGTAGGCCAAAAGAAACCAGATTGTAAAACCTTTAGAGATGTCTTTTTGGCACCAAAATGGCCTCCACATGCCAATGTGTGGCTAAATGTTAGGATGCTTTGTTGCTCACTCTCTGGGACACATCTCCTAATGATTTGATCAGGGCAAGATTTAAACAAATATGGTTCGTCCCAAACGTAGTGCTTTACCATGGCAAGGAACTTCTTTCTTTCCTGAAAAGAAAGGTCATTTCTCATTATACCACAAGCAAGATAATTAACAAAATCCGCATACCATGGTTCTTGTTCTTGAACAACAAGGAGTTGTTCATCTGGAAATGATTCATTTAGGGGCAAAGGTTTTCCAACTCCATGGTTTTCATTAAGCCTGGACAAATGGTCAGCGACAACATTATCACTGCCCTTCTTATCTCGAATTTCCAAGTCAAACTCTTGTAGTAAGAGTATCCATCTAATCAAGCGTGGTTTAGCATCCTTCTTTGTCATCAAGTGCCTAAGGGCTGCATGATCAGAAAACACAATAACTTTAGATCCCATAAGATATGACCTAAACTTTTCTAAGGCAAAAACAACAGCAAGCAACTCCTTCTCAGTTGTGGAATAGTTAAGTTGGGCATCATGCAGAGTCCTGCTTGCATAGTAGATCACATGTGGACGCTTGTTCACCCTTTGCCCTAAAACTGCACCAATAGCATAGTCAGAGGCATCACACATTAATTCAAAAGGTAACGACCAATCTGGTGCCATAATAATAGGGGCCGAGGTTAGTTCATATTTCAAAGTATTGAATGCATCCATACAAGCCTTATCAAAATGAAATACAACATCTTTAGCTAACAGATTGCATAATGGACGAGTGATCATTGAAAAGTTCTTAATGAAACGACGATAAAAACCCGCATGGCCCAAAAAACTTCTTACTCCCTTCACAGTGGTGGGGGCTACCATATTCGTGATGACGTCGATTTTGGCTTTATCCACCTCCATTCCTTTGCTAGAGATTACATGTCCCAACACAATTCCTTGTTTCACCATAAATTGGCACTTTTCCCAATTGAGAACCAAATTTGTTTCCTGACATCTTTGAAGTACTAAAGAGAGATGGTTAAGACATTCATCAAAAGAGGAACCAAACACAGAGAAGTCATCCATAAATACCTCAATGAATCTTTCTACCATGTCAGAAAAGATGGCCAACATGCATCTTTGGAATGTTGCTGGAGCATTGCAAAGTCCAAAAGGCATTCTCCTGTATGCAAATGTGCCAAAGGGGCAAGTAAAGGTTGTTTTCTCTTGATCCTCCGGAGCGATTGCAATTTGATTGTAACCTGAGTATCCATCAAGAAAACAATAGTGTGAGTACCCTGCCAATCTCTCAAGCATTTGATCTATGAAAGGCATAGGAAAGTAATCTTTTCTAGTGCTAGAATTCAACTTCCTGTAATCGGTGCAAACACGCCAACTGGCCGTGGGCTTTGTGGGCACAAGTTCATTGTTTTCATTCCTCATCACAGTGATTCCCACCTTCTTAGGCACCACTTGAATAGCACTCACCCATTTGCTATCAGAAATGGGATATATGATCCCCACATCTAACAATTTCAACACCTCATTCCTAACAACCTCCTTCATGTGTGGATTGAGTCTTCTTTGTGGTTCACGGCTTGTTTTTGCTCCTTCCTCCAAAAGGATCCTATGCATGCACATGGTAGGGCTTATTCCCTTGATATCTGCAATAGACCAACCAAAAACTGATTTGAACTCTTTTAACACCCTAATTAGTTTATCTTCTTCATTTGGGGTGAGGTCAGAAGCTATGATAATTGGAAGAGTTTCAAGTTCAGCTAGATATGCATATTTTAGATGTGGTGGAAGTGGTTTAAGTTCAAGTTTTGGTGCCTTAACAGTGGAAGGAGTTAGATGTGACATTGATGGTTCTAAAGGCTCTAAAAGAGGTGAAACATTCAAAGGATACAATGCTAGTGCTTCCAAGGCAGCTACTTCTTCCATGAGTGCATCTTCTTCATCAAACTCATCTTGAGATTGACTCAAAACAGTTTGTAATGGTTCATTCGATTGTGCCTGCAAGAACTTAGAGAATACAAGTGAATCAAGCACATCAATGGCATAACAATCAAGAGATGAAGAAGGATGAGCAAGAGATTCAAACACTTTGAATTGAACTGTCTCTCCTAACACTGTCATAGTGAGGAGTCCATTTTGCACATCAATGATGGTCTTGGCCGTGGCCATGAAGGGTCTCCCAAGCAATATAGGCAACTCATGATCATGTATAGGAGCTTCTTCCATGTCCAACACTACAAAATCTGCAGGCAAGATTAGTTTATCAACTTGAACTAGAATATCTTCTACTATACCTCTTGGATATTTCACGGATCTGTCTGCAAGTTGTAATGAAATGGTGGTGGCTTTCAAATCTCCCAAACCTAGTTGAAGGTACACTGAATAAGGCATTAAATTGATGCTAGCACCCAAATCAAGCATTGCCTTCTCTACTTTCTTATCCCCTATGGTGATGTTGATAGAGAAACTTCCTGGATCCTTGAGCTTTGGTGGAAGTTTTCTTTGCAAAACTGCACTCACATTCTCAGACACCACTACCTTCTCATGTGGTCCATACTTCCTTTTGTAGCTGTTTAACTCCTTGAAGAACTTCCCATATGCTGGCATGTTCCTAATGACATCAAGCAAAGGTAAGTTAACATTCACTTTGCTTAGTATATCAAAAATTTCCTTAAATGACTTATCCTGCTTGCTCTTGGCAAGTCTTCCAGGGAATGGTATTGGTGGAGTGTATGGTTTCTCGGCCTTGTGAAGATTTGGTGCTTCAAATGAGGAAGTAGCATGGCTTGGTTCCTCATTTGGTTTCTCATTGTCTCCTTGAGTAACACCTGCATTCACATGATCATATTCATTAGTAACTTCATTGCCAACTCTATTATCAATAACCTTACCACTTCTAAGTGTAGTGATTGCTTTGGCTTGCTCTTGGTTCCTTTGGAGTATCACGGGTTGGCTTGGAAACTTCCCAACCTCTCTTTGGTTCAACGCATCTGCAATCTGCCCCAATTGTGTCTCCATTTTGGTTAGGGCGGCTGAATGTTGTTGGAGTGTGCTATTGGTGGAATGTTGGAATTGCAAGGTGTTTTGGGCTAACAACTTAACCGTATCCTCTAGAGTAGTGGCAGGTTTTGGTTGGAAATTTTGGAAATTGTTGCTCTTCCACGAAAGATTGGGATGGTCTCTCCAACTTGGGTTATAAGTATTGGAATACACATCATTCCTTGGCCTTTGATTGTAAGAATTCATGAGGTTCACTTGCTCTTGAACATACTCGGGGTAAGCCTCCCTAGATGGACATTGGTGAGTATGATGGCTTGGTATGTTGCAAATGGCACACACTTCATTTGCTTTTGGCACCATGTTGAGCACGGATTCAAGCTTCCTTTCTAGGTTAGCTACCTGCAACAAAAGCTCATGATTAGAACTTGTTTCATAGACTCCAACTTTCTTACCCCTTAAATCTTTGTGTTGAGCATTAGACCCCAACATCTCATAAATGTTATATGACTCTTGAGCATTTTTTTTCTTCAATGCTCCACCTGCTGCATTATCAACAGTTGATTGACAATTTTGGGTTAGTCCATCATAGAAAATTTGCATTTGTAAGTGAAAAGGTAACCCATGGTGTGGACATTGTATCAAGAGGCCTTTAAAACGCTCCCAACACTCATTGAAAGGTTCACCATCATCTTGTTTGAAGTTGAAGATTTGTCCCCTTAATGTGGCTGTCTTTTGAGTGGAAAAGAACTTCTCCAAGAACTTCTTAGCCACGGCATCCCATGTGGTGAGGGAACCTGGTGTTAGAGTCATCAACCAACTCTTGGCCCTATCTTTCAAGGTGTAAGGAAACACTCTCATCCTCAAATTTGCTTCACTTACTCCCTGCAAAGGTAAACCACTCACAACATTGTAAAATTCTTTAATATGAGCTAAAGGGTCTTCATTAGGTAAGCCATAAAATGAGGGAAACATATGAAAATGTGAAGATTTGAGATGATAGTTTCTAGCTTCTGTGGGCAGCAAGATGCATGAAGGTGAATTTGGTATGATTGGTTGAGCAAAGTCCTCCAAAGCTCGAAGCTCATCTAGGTTGCCCGCCATCTCTTCTTCTCCTTCCCAATTAACTTGCTCAGATTCTTTACTTGTTGAACTAGGTGAATTCCCTTCCTCTTCCTCACGGCTAAAGGATGAACTTGATGGCACAAAGTTGTCCAAAGTGTGGCCCTTCAACCGTTCAATTCTTTGGCCTAACTCAACAAGTCTATTTGACATATACTACCTGAAATAAAATACACAAGTGTGAATGAAAATCAACTAGCAAACAACAATGAAATGAATAAAAATAAACTTAAAAACGTTTGAAAGGACTCAAGGGACTCAAAACAGATTCACAAGACTCAAAACAAGCTAAAAACTCTCAACACTGCCTAAAAACACAAACTGGGCAGTTTTGACACTAAACTCAATTTTGGACGAAAATTAGGTTTGAGCTTGACTCAAAATGCTTCAAAACACAAGATAAGACAGATTCTAAGCCTAAAACTTAACAAAATATGGGGAGAAATTGTATTTGGGCGAAATGCAATTAATGGACAGATTATAACGAAAGCAGATTGTAAAGCAAATTGATGTAAACCAATGGATAATGGAATGGCTAAGGGATTCTTTTCCACACATGAAATGTATGCAACTTAAATCAACTTCCAGTTATCAATTTGACAAGTTATGAACCTTGACACTAATCAAAATAGCAAACAAGCAAACAAGCAATTACAAGGGACTGAAATCAGTCCCCGGCAACGGCGCCATTTTTGTTGATGTATATTTCCTTCCTAATGCTAGAATATATTTAGTATAATGGCATAAGCAAGGGTGTCGAATCCACAGGGACTAATTGGACCTATGTAATTACTTGTTTTGCAAGAACTCTAAGAAATGAATCAAACTAACAAACTAGGCAGATTTGGAAATGAATCAAACTAGTCTAAATAGACAGATTTGTTGTTGTAACTTGAAAGCATGAGAAAATGAAGTAAACACAAATAAATGAATCAACAACTAATGTAATGGGATAGTATCAAAGGAAATGAAGCTAGGGATTCGGTTTCACCATTGCTCAACTAAGTCCATGTTTGTCAAGTTAGTTTGTACTCATTCATCTACCTATTTCTTGAGTTTGTTTCACTTGGATATGATCAACCATATGATGTGTGGATTTGATCAAATGTCTCTAATCATGAACCTAATTGTGATGTGCAACTTTGGTTCATAATCAAGATTATGTAATGTACAAGAAACTTTCATAAAACCAAAGGGAATAACTCGGCAGGATGTGTGCTAAACACTCCCTTCATTCATTCACATATCTACCAAGATTATGCATGATGTGTGTTCTAATCTTGGCTACACAACTTTGTGATTAATTCAAATGATGATCAAACATTAAAATCAACACACAAAGTCACCATTAAAACAGAAAATGAAACAAGAAATAGATGGACAAACTGAGCATTCTAACTTAATTACATGGCAAACTTTGCAAGGTTACATCGAATCCCTAGAGGAAGATTAGTTGCACTTCATGTTTACAAAGGTTTAACATAAAAATAAATAACATGAGTGAACATAAGATTAAGAAGGAGAAACCCTTGAAGCAAAACTGATGTTGAAGTCCTTGAAGAGTTCCTTGGTGTTGCTTCTCCAAATGTGGTGCGGATGAAGGTAGAATGGCTTGGTTGAATGGTTTCTGCCCTTGGGACAGAAAATGGGCAGAGAATGGAGTGAAATGGGAGAGGTTATGGGTGTGTAAATGGACTGAATGAAGAAGAAAACTTGCGGAACCCCCTCTTGGTGAAGTGAGACTTGTTTTTATAGAAAGGAATGTGTCTTACACAATCAGATTGGATCTCTTAAATGTTTAACTCAGATGGCAGTGCATAAGTGATGGAATGGCATCAAATGAGCTGGACTTGAATGGGTTTCTGAGGTGTTGTTCTCACGGCATGGACAAGGTCTGCAAAGATGTGGTTTGTTTAATCAAAATGCATGTGCCCTTGTGATGCGTGATTTATACACACACAAATTAAACCCTCTTTTTGTCAATTGTAGTATAAGTATAAGTAGGGATCGTTCTGGACCGGGGATTAGGAGGGATTGTTAATCACTTGGATTTGACTCAAAAACGTAAAAACATAAAATAAAACACTATACTAGACTCAAAGAATGCAAAACTAAACTTTAAAACACTAAGACAAACCAAAAGACTCAAAACAACACAAACACACTCAAATCTGCCTAAAAACCACTTTCTGGGCAGATTTGAGCACAAACACAAATTTGGACGAAACTAAGTTGTAACTTGACTCAAGACTCTTAAAAACACAAACTAAAAGTATTTCAAACTAATCTAACACTTTAAAACACTAAGACAAACCAAAAGACTCAAACATCACCCAAAACACTCAAAACTGCCTTAAAATCACTTTCTGGGCAGTTTTGAGCACTTTGGTGAATCTGGACAAATTTATGTAATAAATTGAATCACAACACTTATAAACACAAACTAAAACACTTTCTAACTAAATTGGACATTAAAGTAAAGGGGGAAATAGATTTGACGAAAATTGAATAAAATGCACAGATTTAAATTAAAACAGATAGTAAAGATGAAATGGATGGAATTGAATGGAATGAAGGCTAGCTAAAGGGTTCATCTCCACACATGTTATACTTGCATAATAAAATGATTTCCAATTGCATTTCAACAAACCATGATGCTCAACACCCCAAGTTAACCGTGATGCACTAATTAACTTTCAAATCTTCCTAACGTTACTGAATTGGATGGGTTAGCGCATGCGACAATTCAAAACATTCCCCACAAGTCCCCTACATGAATGCATAATAGAGATACAAGCAAGAATCATTACGCTCTATGAAAATTATAAGTGTTGACGAGGCATTCGTTACTATGGATTGCATGAAACTTATGCCAAGAATTCGTTTAACGCGATTGTTTATAAGCAACCTCCACTACTTGTGAATATAAGTTCGTAACTATTAGGTGAAACTCACTTATATTCTAGCGTCATATTCATGCATGAAAATTAAGCGTGCACTCTCAATAAACATACATAAATAAGTTATTAATCAAACGGTTAAACAAATTGAATCCACAACTTATGAAACGCAATTAGAAGTAATCAAATTAAAATGCAAGCATAAACATATATTTTGAATCACCCCCTAGCTAAAGGGGATTTTAGTTCCTCATGGTACAAAACAAAGAGAAATCAAAGAAACACCTAAACATTCCAACAACTCAAACTTGAATTGTATGAACGTTTAGGCACTCTTCTCTTCCTTTCCTCATTCGTACAAAACAAAGAGTATTGAAATTAAACATTGAAATCAAAGAAACACCTAAACATTCCAACAACTCAAACTTGAATTGTATGAACGTTTAGGCACTCTTCTCTTCCTCTTCGTTGTAGCACAAGGTCTAGGGATAGTTTGATGGTGTGAATGGTTTAGGAAGTGGTGGAAATGGAAGGATGGTGTTTGGATTGTAAGGGAGAGCACGGCACAAGGGAGTTTGATGTCTACATTTCTGCAATGGATGAATTTCTGAAATGGAAGTGTGTATGAGAATGAATGAGAATGAATGCAATGGATGCTTATTTATAGGTGAAATGGGGGGGAACATGACAGCTAGGTGGGAATGTGGCTGCATGTTTGAATGATTAAAGGATGCATGTGGGTTGGAATTGCATGTGCAATGAATATGTGGCTGCATGTGCAAGGGGACAATCTGAAAATGCATGTGAAAGCATGTGTTGGCTGCAATGATGAAATGGATAGGAGTGCATGTGGCTTAATTAATTAAAGGGAGTGCATGTGCAATGTTTTAAAGGATGGAATGCATGTGAATATGATGGAAATCTGATGGGAATGGGAGATGCATGTGCTGATTTATGCATGTGATTAAAGGGAGAGAATGTGGTGTAATGATGAAATGGAATAAGTGCATGTGGATGTGGCTGATTTGATTTATGGAAGATGCATGTGCATTAAAGATGAGTGAATGATTATGGGTGCATGTGGATGAATGTGCATGTGCAAGGTTGTTGTTGTGATAAGTGTATGATATGATAAGTGAATGATATGATAAGTGAATGATATGATAAGTGAATGATAAGATAAGTGGTGATAAGATAAGTGGTGAATGATAAGTGGATGATATGATAAGTGGATGATAAGATAAGTGGTGAATGATAAGTGGATGATATGATAAGTGGTGATAAGATAAGTGGATGATATGATAAGTAATGGGAGCATGTGAGGGAATGAATAATGAATGCATGTGTATGGTTTTGGGAGAAAGGTGGAGATGCACAGCATAAGGGATTTGGAAAGGTTTAAATGTCCTAAAGGGAACAAGGTTCCAACACTTTGGTCTTCAATTAGGTCTTCAATTTCGTCCAACACTTTGGCGCCAAGAATAAGCTATCCATCCTTAGCCCAAAAGTGCTCCAAAAGTCTCCAAAATGCATCTTTTTGCTCCTTTAGCCCTTTGGACCTACAAACACACGAAAATAGCTTAAAGTACTAAAATAACTAAAGAAACATAACGTAAATGCACGAGAACAAGCCATTTAAGTCGCATGAATATGCTCCTATCAAATACCCCCACACTTATCTTTTGCTAGTCCTCGAGCAAAACGGAAAAACAAAACAAAACCTAAACCTTCCAACAATGGTCTCAGGGATTCTTAATGCACATGACATGTTCAAGATCATTACTCACATAGATTTTAGTCATCCTTACGCTTAGGCACATACGTAATCATAATCACTACTTACTAGTTCTCATTTAATCAATTTAAAACAACATTTGAATGTAGTAATATGCCTTAGAGGATTCACTTAATTCCTTACAAGATACTCTCTTATTTTCACACAGAATTTCTGGTTACACACCCTACACTAAGTATATGTGAGAAGATTGATGTAAATATGAAACTAAACACCCACATATGTTTATAACAAGGAAAGCACTTTTCTGGGATGTATATGAATATGATCTCATGAAAGGAATGCTACTAATTAGATGCGAGAACCAGGGACACCATATGCTTACATCAATTCCAAACTCCACATTATTGAAAACATAATGATCAAGATTAAAGCATAAGGGTTGTAATGGGTTAAGGGCGATTGGCTAACAATGAAAGGTAAGGATAACAAACGTTCTTTAAGCAATAGCAAGCAAAGTATTGAAATTTGACACTTAGAATCACTTATGATTACATAAACTCACTTAGACACACAAGGGGAAAAATTCACACAACTCTTCGGGCCATATTCCACGTTTTGGGCCCTTTCTTCAACTACCACAAACATGTGAGCATATTTTCACTTATTTCATACTCTTTTTCTTTCTTTTCACAACTTTTTCTTTTCTTTTTCTTTTTCCACGATTTTTTTTTTTTTTTTCTTTTCATGCCTTATTTCTTTTCGTGGCATATCAACACACACACACACAAATTCCCCCACACTTGTTGTTTTGCATACTTGAAAGGATTCCTCTAAGTCATGCTTACTATGCTTCAAGAACAAGGGTATGGGTGGTCCTAATCTAGGCTAGGTAGGGATGATATGGGTAAACAAGGAACAAAGGCTAACAATGGCTCGATGGGGGTTATGACCTACAATATATAGTGCATGGGTTGGCTGTTTGGTTGATGGCTTCACTACACACTTCATCTTGATATATATTATGCACTCAATATCATGCTTTGAAAGGAATGGATGCAAGTTCTAGCATTTGGAACTAAGTGATGAAACGCCTTCTAATTAGCAACCAAGCAAGAATAATGAGATCATGCAACGAGTTTGAAAACAAGAATCACAGATTAATACTCTCCAAAGAATGTTTAAAGCTCAAGTCTCTCAGGGTTGTAATGTTATTCTAAGTTCCTTCCTTCAAGCATATTACAAAAACTTTTTTTTTTTTCCTTTGGGATTAAACATGAATTCATAAACAACAACTATAACCAAGTATAAACCAAGAATATATCAACTTCCATCCATGTTTATAACACTCTTTCACAGCCATGCACATAAAAATCAAATCCTCATCATTGTGTTGGAAGGTACCCTAAGACACAAACACACAAAAACGACTCAAAACACTCTTTTTAGGTTTTTCAAAACATGTTTTTCAAATTTTTATGTGATTTTCGGATTTATAAAAACAAAACATACTAAAACACTCTAAAACATCTTAAAAACACCTTAAAACAGCCAGGAACAACATTTGAAGTTATGGGTGATAAAATCCCACGAATTTGCATTAACAACATTAGTTACCCCCCCACACTTAAATCAAACATTGTCCTTGTTGATGTATATTTCCTTCCTAATGCAAGAATATATTTAGTATAATGGCATAAGCAAGGGTGTCGAATCCACAGGGACTAATTGGACCTATGTAACTACTTGTTTGCAAGAAATCTAAGAAATGAATCAAACTAGTCTAAATAGGCAGATTTGAATCAAACTAATCAAACTATGCAGATTTTTTGTTTTAACTTGAAAGCCTAAGAGAATGAAGTAAACACAAATCAATGAATCAACAACCAATATAATGAGATAGTATCAATGGAAATGAAACTAGGGATTCGATTTCACCATTGCTCAATTAAATCCATGTTTGTTAAGTTGGTTTATACTCATTCATCTACAAATTTCTTGAGTTTGTTTCACTTGGATATGATCAACCATATGATGTGTGGATTTGATCAAATGTCTATAATCTTGAACCTAATTGTGATGTGCAACTTTGGTTCATAATCTAGAGTATGTAATGCACAAGAAACGTTCACTAAACCAAAGGGAACACTTGGCAGGATGTTTGCCAATCTTTCCCTTCATTCATTCACAAATCCACCAATATTAGACATGATGTATGTTTTAATCTTGGCTAAATAACTTGTGGTTAACTCAAATGGCGATCAAGCATACAAATCAACCCACAAATTCACAATTATAACAGAGAATGAATCAAGAACTAGGTAGACAAACTGAGCATTCTAACTTAATTACATAGCAAACTTTGCAAGGTTACATCGAATCCCTAGAGGAAACTTAGTTACAATTCATGTTTACAAAAGATTTGACATAAAAGTATAAAACATGAATGAACATAGAATTGATAAGAATGAACCCTTGAAGCAAAACTGATGTTGAAGTCCTTGAAGAGTTCCTTGGTGTTGCTTCTCCAAATGTGGTGCGGATGAAGTAGATTGGTTTTGTTTGGATGGTTTCTGCCCTTAGGACAGAAATGGACAGAGAATGGAGTGAAGTAGGGGGGTTTTTAGAGTGTGTAATGGACTGAAAATGAAGAAGGAACCTTGCGGATGGGAAAGGGAGAGAAAATGAGCAGTTTCTGTGAAAGGAAAAGAATGTAGAATGCAATGCAATGGAGAGGGCGAATTAGAGTGAATGATGGACAGAAAATGGAGCCAAATAGGGTGTGTGTGATCCCCCAACATTCAGATTGGATCTAGCCTTTGTTTACTCAGATGGCAGAGCATAATTCAGATGGAATGATGGGTTTCTGAGTGTAGTGGACGCATGGGTTGGACAATTCTGCAAGTATGTGTTTTGTTTAATCAAAATGCATGTGTAAAGTCTGCCACAAGGGAGTGGAACCTGCAAAGGTCAATTGGAGCACCAGAAAATGTTTATACAAGTCTGAAAATGGGAAGAACACATGGCATGGACAAAGGAATGGGTTGGATTTCTGAAATGATGGCATGAAATGGAATTTCTGGAATAAAGGATGCAAGGAATGGACATAATCTGCAGGTATGTGGATATTTAATCCAAGAAACATGTGCAAAGTGTTTGAACATGCATGTGAATGCATGTTTTGGTGTTGAAACCACCTAATCTGACTTCAATGCTTGTTTTATTTAGAATCACTCAATTTGGCCGAATTTCACCACATTCCTTCATTTGCCTTCCAATTGATCTTATTACACACTTGGCTGCACACTAACACCAAACAAAGTAAAATGCAACTAGTTTAATCCAAAAACAATACAAAAACGCCAAATAAGAAAGCTATACATGCATGCAAAATGTGACTATCAAATACCCCCAAACCTGGTTTTTGCTAGTCCTCGAGCAAACTTAAAACTAAACACACAAAACTCAAACATCTAACTAAACCACTTTCGCTGGCTAAACGATTGCACTGAGCATGTGCAACAAGCCTTTGAACCCCTAGGTGTCCCTAGTTGGAGGAGTTGTGTCTCCTGAGGGTTTACAGTGATGACACCCACAAACATTTACAAAATCTGCAAACAACTTGGTTAAAACATGCTTTAAACAAACTAATAAGAACCAATGAAGATTCTGTCATTCATTCAACTCAAAAGATTGCCACTTCAAAGAATCGTATCAATTGTAACGTATAAAGATATTTCTCCATGTCTTACGACTTCAAGGTCACCATACCCAAATGCTTCAGATAGAATTCGCCTCAACTCTACTCCTCACAGAATCCACTCAAGTTTTCACTCAGATCTTAAGGTTTAGTCTCTCAACAACATATATGAGTGAAATTATGTAAAGGAAATCAAAATTCTCACATATGAAATCTGAAATGGAAGCACAGTTTCTGAGTAGATCTCATGAAATGAATCAGATGCTAAGAATATAGATAACACACACACTTACCATCACCCATGAATACATCCTCAATGATCAGCTAGGTCTTTCTCAAGATTGTAATGTAAGGCTTAGGTTATAGGTTACGAGAGAAGTGATATGAAGTACTAGAGCTTGGGGCATAATGCGAGATTTATACGCACACAAATTAAACCCTCTTTTTGTCAAATTGTAGTATTTGTATAAGTAGGGATCGTTCTAGACCGGGGATTAGGAGGGATTGTTAACCACTTGGATTTGACTCAAAAACTTAAAATAAAGATATGAAACACTATACTAGACTCAAAGAATGCAAAACTAAACTTTAAAACACTAAGACAAACCAAAAGACTCAAAACAACACAAACACACTCAAATCTGCCTAAAAATCACTTTCTGGGCAGATTTGAGCATAAACACAAATTTGGACGAAATTAAGTAATAACTTGACTCAAGAACGTAAAAACACAATATAAAACACTAAACTAACTCAAAGAATGTAAAACTAAACACTTAAAACATTAAAACAAAACCAAAAGACTCAAACATCACCCAAAACACTCAAAACTGCCTTAAAATCACTTTCTGGGCAGTTTTGAGCACTTTGGTGAATTTGGACGAATTTATGAAATAAAATGAATCAAAACTCTTATAAACACAAACTAAGACACTTTCTAACTAAAATGGACAATAAAGTAAAGGGGGATTTGGTTTTTGATGAAATTAAATAAAATGCACAGATTCTAAGTTAAAACAGATAGTAAAGATGAAATTGATGGAATTGAATGGATGGGAACCTAGCTAAGGGGTTCATCTCCACACATGTTACACTTGCATAATAAAACGATTTCCAATTGTATTTCAATAAACCATGAATTCTCAACACCCCAAGTTAACCGTGATGCACTAATTAACCTTCAAATCTTCCTAACGTTATTGAATTGGATGATGCATGCGACAATTCAAAACATTCCCCACAAGTCCTCAACATGAATGCATAGAAGAGATACAAGCAAGAATCATTACGCTCTATGAAAATTATAAGTGTTGACGAGGCATTCGTTACTATGGATTGCATGAAACTTATGCCAAGAATTCGTTTAACGCGATTGTTTATAAGCAACCTCCACTACTTGTGAATATAAGTTCGTAACTATTAGGTGAGACTCACTTATATTCTAGCGTCATATTCATGCATGAAAATTAAGCGTGCACTCTCAATAAACATACATAAATAAGTTATCAATCAAACGGTTAAACAAATTGAAATCACAACTTATGAAACGCAATTAGAAGTAATCAAATTAAAATGCAAGCATAAACATATATTTCGAATCACCCCCTAACCAAGGGGGGTTTATTTCCTCATAACTTTGAAATCAAAGAAACACCTAAACATTCCAACAACTCAAACTTGAATTGTATGAACGTTTAGGCACTCTTCTCTTCCTCGTTGTTGTAGCACAAGGTCTAAGGTGAGGTTTGGTGGTGTGAATGGTTTGGGGAGTGGTGTTTGGATTAATAGGGAAACTCACGGCACAAAGGGGGAAGTGTTTGTGGTATGTACAATGGATATGGATTTCTGAAATGGAAGTGTGTGTGACTGAAATGTGTATGAATGAGTGTGTGACTATTGTGGCTGCAATGGATGCTTATTTATAGGTGAAATGGGGGGAACATGACAGCTAGGTTATGATGATGAATGCATGTGCAATGTTTTGGGAGAAAGAGGTGAATGGTGGCTGCAATGGATTAAAGAATGGGAGTGCATGTGCTTTGACAGCTAGGTTAAGTGAATGCATGTGCAAAATGCATGTGGAATGTGGCTGCAATGAAGGAATGTGATGGAATGATGAAAGGGGAAACATGACAGCTAGGTTGTGATGATGAATGCATGTGCAATGTTTTGGGAGAAAGAGGTGAATGAATAATGAAATGGGAAAGCATGTTAAGTGATAAGTGATAAGTGGTTATGATAAGTGTATGATATGTGGTTATGATAAGTGATAAGTGATAAGTGATATGATAAGTGATATGATAAGTGATAAGAGCATGTGGGTTAATTAATGAAGGAAATGCATGTGCAATGACAATGTGTTAGAATGGATGTGTGTTATGCATGGCATGATTGGGATTAGGAAAGGTTTAAATGTCCTAAAACTAAAGGGAACAAGGTTCCAACACTTTGGTCTTCAATTAGGTCTTCAATTTCGTCCAACACTTTGGCTCCAAGCATAAGCTATCCATCCTTAGCCCAAAAGTGCTCCAAAAGTCTCCAAAATGCATCTTTTTGCTCCTTTAGCCCTTTGGACCTACAAACACACGAAAATAGCTTAAAGTACTAAAATAACTAAAGAAACATAACGTAAATGCACGAGAACAAGCCATTTAAGTCGCATGAATATGCTCCTATCAAATACCCCCACACTTATCTTTTGCTAGTCCTCGAGCAAAACAAAACAACAAAAGAAGACGAAACTAGACAAAACGAACAAAACACAACCTACACCTTCCAACAATCGTCTCACGGATTTCTAATGCACATGACAAGTTAAAAATCATTATTCCCACAGATTTTAGCCATCTTTACACTTACGTACATTCTTACTCATAGTTACCACATACTATTTCACAATTAAGCATTTAAAACCATGTTTTGAATGAAGTAACATGCCTTAGAGAATTTGCTCAAATCCTTACAAGATATGCACTCGTTTTTCACACAGATTTTCTGACTACACACCCTACACTAGTTATATGTGAGAAGATTGATGTAAATATGAATTCTAACACTCACATATGTTATATCAAAGAAAGCATTTTCTGGAATGTATATGAATATGATCTCATGAAAGGAATGCTACTAATTAGATGCGAGAACCAGGGACACCATATGCTTACATCAATTCCAAACTCCACATTATTGAAAACATAATGATCAAGATTGAAGCATAAGGGTTGTAACGGGTTAAGGGTGATTGGCTAACAATGAAAGGTAAGGATAACAAACGTTCTTTAGGCAATAACAAGCAAAGTAATGAAATTTGACACTTAGAATCACTCGTGATTGCAGAAACTCACTTAGACACACAAGGGGAAAATTCACACAACTCTTAGGGCCATATTCAACGTTTTGGACCCTTTCTTCAACTACCACAAACATGTGAGCTTATTTTCACTTAGTTCTCACTCTTTTTCTTTCTTTTCACAACTTTTTCTTTTCTTTTTCTTTTTCCACGAAATTTCTTTTTTTCTTTTTATTCTCACTCATGCCTTATTTCTTTTTTTGTGGCATATCAACACACACACACAAATTCCGCCACACTTGTTGTTTTGCATAATCGAAAGGATTCCCTCTGAATCATGCTTACTATGCTTCAAGAACAAGGGTATGGGTGGTCCTAATCTAGGCTAGGTAGGGATGATATGGATAAACAAATAACAAAGGCTAACAATGGCTCAATGGGGATTATGACCTACAATATATAGTGCATGGGTTGGCTATTTGGTTGATGGCTTCACTACACACTTCATCTTGATATATATTATGCAATCATGCTTTGAATGGAATGGATGCAAGTTCTAGCATTTGGAACTAAGTGATGAAACGCCTTCTAATTAGCAACCAAGCAAGAATAATGAGATCATGCAACGACTTTAGAAAACAAGAAATCACAGAAAATAACTCTCCAAAGAAGGTAATGGCTCGAGTCTCACAGGGTTGTAGCGTTTGTTTGAGTTCCTTCCTTCAAGCATGTTACAAAAACGAATTTTTCTTTTATGATTGCATGTGAAGTCATATATTATAACCATAACCACGCATATACCAAGAGTAAATCAAACTTTTCTCTATGTTTATAACTCTTTTTAACAGTCATGCAATTACAAACCAAATCCTTATCATTGTGTTGGAAGGTACCCTAAGACACAAACACACAAAAATGACTCAAAACACTCTTTTTTGGCTTTTCAAAACATATTTTTCAAATTTTTTTGTGATTTTCGGAGTTATAAAAACAAAACATACTAAAACACTCTAAAACAACTTAAAAACACCCTAAAACAGCAAGGAACAACATTTGAAGTTATGGGTGATAAAATCCCACGAATTTGCATTAACAACATTAGTTACCCCCCCACACTTAAATCAAACATTGTCCTCAATGTTTTAAGCATAGATTCACACAAAGCATAAGTAAACACACAAAAAGCACTTAAACATACTAAACATGGCAGAATGTAACTAACAAAAAGAAGAGTTTAGGGACGCAAATCTGGTTATGGAGTGTAAATTCCCTCTTCTCCTTGGTGATTGCATTGAGGCTTTGATCTTTGTGATTCCACAGGCTACTCTTGAACTGGTTTCCTCCCATCGTTGATTTTCCTTTGTGCTACTCTTGAACTGGGCAGCAGGATTCTTTTGGTCTCCCCTGGAGGTCTGAGCTTTCCCCTTTTATCTGTTTCTTTGTTCAATCTTTGCAGGAGTGGTCCCTTCTCTGGAAGTGTATCAACCGTTGAAGATGACTACTCGAGAGCAACGCTAGGTAAGCAATCAGGAATAAATTCCAGGCAGTCGGATCCAGATCGGAAGACTGACTCCAAGTGCCGGCTGATTGCTTCTTTCACTTTGCCATGCGAGTAAGAACAAGGACAAAGAAAAAGACAGGGAAAGAGCATGATATGAGATACTTTTGCTTTTGACCTTGATGATATGAGATACCTTTGCTTTTGAAGAAGCGGTGAATGAATCAGCACACTTCAATCCGCCATTTCCTCCTGGGTCATCTGTACTCCAGGCATCTGGTATCATCTTTGGGGAAGAAGAAAGAATTGAGTATTTCGAAAGGCTTTGCTGGGAGTGCACCCTCAGAGGTGAGGGAGAGTTGGGCATTTTCTTCAAGTTTGCCTTGCCATAAAAGACGAAGGTCGACATATATAGAGATAATACCAAGTGGTGGTATTGTTCTTTTACCCGTGTCGACAAACGTCTCTTCGATTTCTGAACGACACGTAGTAGTGCGTACGCGGCTCTGTCAGAGCTCTTTTGACAAAGTCGCACGCGTTTTCTGAAAAGCAGAGAAAGCGTCGCCGAAATTTACGCTTGTCGGCAAAAGTGTAGCTGCGATGATGACCTCCACGTGAACTTTTGACAAAGTTGAACGCGTTTTCTGAAAAGCCGAGAACGCGTCGCCTAACTTACGCCGGAAATTCCGGCTTTTTGAATCGGTGGACGCGTCGCCTTGGCTTTTTATAGAGCTATCGATCACCACAACAAACACACTCTGAAGATTGCCCATTCTTGAAAATCGACTCCGGCCCTTTGAGAATTAACTCCATCCACCCCATCTCTTTGAACACTTTTGAAAAAAATGGCAAACCCATCGAACCTTAGCTTAGAATTGAGTCTTAGCAGTGATACGGGCGCGCCGCGTCAAGGTAATGTATGGCGCCCTTCTTTCTTATCTTCTAACGGTCCTCTCACAGGTGAAGACTCCGTGATGCAGGACGCCACAACAGCTACAATAGTAGCTAGGAACCTCCTCACTCCAAAAGATAGTAGGCTGCTGTCAGGACGGTCCGATGAGTTGGCCGTTCAAGAGTCCCTCGCACTTAGTGTTCAGTGTGCGAGTTCTGTGTCCAACATGGGCCAACGCCTGCTTGCCCGCTCCCGTCAGGTGGAATCATTGATGGCGGAGGTGGAAAGTCTTAAGCAAGAGATCAAACTGCTTAAGTACGAGAATAGAAGTTTGCATGTGCTTGCAAATAACTATTCATCGGGCATGAAGAGGAAGCTTGATGAGCTGCAAGAATCCAATGGTCGAATGCAAAGTGACCGTCAAAGTGACCGTCAAAGGCTTGCAGCTTTCTTCCAGAGGCACATTTTTCCTGGGTCATCCAGCGCTTGGCCAAGTATTGAGGCCTGGAATGCTCTAGCTCCGATGCCTTCCGCTCCGATGGCTTCCGCTCCGATGCCTCCCGCTTCTATGCCTCCCGCTTCTATGCCTTCCGCTCCTATGCCTTCCGCTCCGATGGCTTCCGCCTCGATGACTTCCGCCTCGATGACTCCCGCTTCTAGAGTTTTGCCAAGGAGTGGGGCTTCAAGCAAACAACCTTTGTGAAAGTTACATTATTCTGCCATGTTTTTTTTTTTTTTTTTTTTTTTCCTTTTTTTTTTTTTTTTTTCAATGTATTGGGTTGCCTCCCAAATAGCGCTTTCTTTTAAGTCTTGCAGCCGGACGAAGAACCCAATCACTCCAAGATACGTTCACGAATCGGATGAGACCTCCGAGTCATAAACTAGTACCTAAAACAAGAAACAAAACAACATAAGAATCTGAAATAAAAACAAACGAAAATAAAACAATCCAAGGAATTAGCAAATTTACTAATCCCCGGCAACGGCGCCAAAATTTAATGCGAGATTTATACGCACACAAATTAAACCCTCTTTTTGTCAAATTGTAGTATTTGTATAAGTAGGGATCGTTCTAGACCGGGGATTAGGAGGGATTGTTAACCACTTGGATTTGACTCAAAAACTTAAAATAAAGATATGAAACACTATACTAGACTCAAAGAATGCAAAACTAAACTTTAAAACACTAAGACAAACCAAAAGACTCAAAACAACACAAACACACTCAAATCTGCCTAAAAATCACTTTCTGGGCAGATTTGAGCATAAACACAAATTTGGACGAAATTAAGTAATAACTTGACTCAAGAACGTAAAAACACAATATAAAACACTAAACTAACTCAAAGAATGTAAAACTAAACACTTAAAACATTAAAACAAAACCAAAAGACTCAAACATCACCCAAAACACTCAAAACTGCCTTAAAATCACTTTCTGGGCAGTTTTGAGCACTTTGGTGAATTTGGACGAATTTATGAAATAAAATGAATCAAAACTCTTATAAACACAAACTAAGACACTTTCTAACTAAAATGGACAATAAAGTAAAGGGGGATTTGGTTTTTGATGAAATTAAATAAAATGCACAGATTCTAAGTTAAAACAGATAGTAAAGATGAAATTGATGGAATTGAATGGATGGGAACCTAGCTAAGGGGTTCATCTCCACACATGTTACACTTGCATAATAAAACGATTTCCAATTGTATTTCAATAAACCATGAATTCTCAACACCCCAAGTTAACCGTGATGCACTAATTAACCTTCAAATCTTCCTAACGTTATTGAATTGGATGATGCATGCGACAATTCAAAACATTCCCCACAAGTCCTCAACATGAATGCATAGAAGAGATACAAGCAAGAATCATTACGCTCTATGAAAATTATAAGTGTTGACGAGGCATTCGTTACTATGGATTGCATGAAACTTATGCCAAGAATTCGTTTAACGCGATTGTTTATAAGCAACCTCCACTACTTGTGAATATAAGTTCGTAACTATTAGGTGAGACTCACTTATATTCTAGCGTCATATTCATGCATGAAAATTAAGCGTGCACTCTCAATAAACATACATAAATAAGTTATCAATCAAACGGTTAAACAAATTGAAATCACAACTTATGAAACGCAATTAGAAGTAATCAAATTAAAATGCAAGCATAAACATATATTTCGAATCACCCCCTAACCAAGGGGGGTTTATTTCCTCATAACTTTGAAATCAAAGAAACACCTAAACATTCCAACAACTCAAACTTGAATTGTATGAACGTTTAGGCACTCTTCTCTTCCTCGTTGTTGTAGCACAAGGTCTAAGGTGAGGTTTGGTGGTGTGAATGGTTTGGGGAGTGGTGTTTGGATTAATAGGGAAACTCACGGCACAAAGGGGGAAGTGTTTGTGGTATGTACAATGGATATGGATTTCTGAAATGGAAGTGTGTGTGACTGAAATGTGTATGAATGAGTGTGTGACTATTGTGGCTGCAATGGATGCTTATTTATAGGTGAAATGGGGGGAACATGACAGCTAGGTTATGATGATGAATGCATGTGCAATGTTTTGGGAGAAAGAGGTGAATGGTGGCTGCAATGGATTAAAGAATGGGAGTGCATGTGCTTTGACAGCTAGGTTAAGTGAATGCATGTGCAAAATGCATGTGGAATGTGGCTGCAATGAAGGAATGTGATGGAATGATGAAAGGGGAAACATGACAGCTAGGTTGTGATGATGAATGCATGTGCAATGTTTTGGGAGAAAGAGGTGAATGAATAATGAAATGGGAAAGCATGTTAAGTGATAAGTGATAAGTGGTTATGATAAGTGTATGATATGTGGTTATGATAAGTGATAAGTGATAAGTGATATGATAAGTGATATGATAAGTGATAAGAGCATGTGGGTTAATTAATGAAGGAAATGCATGTGCAATGACAATGTGTTAGAATGGATGTGTGTTATGCATGGCATGATTGGGATTAGAAAAGGTTTAAATGTCCTAAAACTAAAGGGAACAAGGTTCCAACACTTTGGTCTTCAATTAGGTCTTCAATTTCGTCCAACACTTTGGCTCCAAGCATAAGCTATCCATCCTTAGCCCAAAAGTGCTCCAAAAGTCTCCAAAATGCATCTTTTTGCTCCTTTAGCCCTTTGGACCTACAAACACACGAAAATAGCTTAAAGTACTAAAATAACTAAAGAAACATAACGTAAATGCACGAGAACAAGCCATTTAAGTCGCATGAATATGCTCCTATCAGGGCATACCAAAGTGTTCTTGAGGATCATGCTCTTCACTTGCATTTGTTTTCTTTCTTCTTTGTTTTTGGCATCCAGGCCCTATGTCTTATAATGAGGAGATTTGGAACTTGTATCCATTTTAATTCTCTTCTTTTCTTTTTTTTTTTTTATAACCCCCTTTTTTTTTAGAAGCATCTTCAACATAGGTGCCCTCGGTACATGCCACAATCTTGTTCTATAACTCAATCTGCCCTTAGTCTTCATCACATTGGTATTCCCCAAACTATAAGGTATGACTTGTAATGGGCTAGAATGTGGTGTGGGTGATGAAAGAATTGGGCTAAAGTGTTTGGCTGCAACGAGGGTGAATGGAACACACAAATGGGTAGGATTTAAGCCTTTTAGTAGTTAAACATGCATAGCCTAACATCATCTCATTGAGTTCATTCACGAATGATACTAAACACATGGTATCTGCAAAGAGAGTAATTCTTAGTATCCAATCAAAATAGAAGTAATGAGATCATTTAAAGTGAAATTGAAAGAAAGAGATAGGAGTAGAAACACTTTAAACCCTCTCAAAGAAGCAAATAGGCTCAAAATAACTCACTAGGGTAGTCTCCACTATTCTTCTTCCAGAATTTGAGTATGGTACCTCTATCATCATAATTTCAAGAGTTATAGCTTTATAAATGACAACAAGATGCAACTCTTTTCCATAGCAACCCAATCGTTTGTTTTCAAACATAATCCTCATATACATTCGTATTAGCATGCAAAAACATTCTTAACCAACACTAACACCTCAAATAGGCACAAACACAACACAAAACTTCCAAACCACCCCCAAACCTAAACTAAACATTGTCCTCGATGTTTAAAATTGTATGCAATGTAAGTAGGCAAAGAAAATGGAATGGTAACAAAATAAGCACAACATAAAGAAAGAACACAAACCACACTAGGTTGCCTCCTAGCAAGCGCTTTATTTAATGTCTAGGCACGACATGGTAGCTTGCTCATGGTGTTGAAAATTCAAGAACATCCACGACTTGATACACTTGCTCTTCATCCACTTTATCCAAGTATGGTTTCAATCGCTGCCCGTTGACTTTAAAAGAAGTGCCATTCTTCATGTTCTCTATCTCCACAGCTCCATGGGGAAATGTTTGCAAGACTTTGAATGGTCCCACCCACCTAGACTTCAATTTTCCTGGAAAAAGTCTCAAACGTGAGTCAAACAAAAGTACTTTCATACCTTGGTGAAACTCCTTCCTTAGGATGGCCTTGTCATGATAGAGCTTAGTCCGTTCCTTGTAGATTTTGGCATTCTCATATGCCTCATTTCTAAGCTCTTCCAACTCATTAAGTTGGAGCTTCCTTGCTACTCCAGCATCCTTGTAATCAAAGTTGAACTTCTTGATGGCCCAATATGCACGGTGTTCAAGCTCCATTGGCAAATGACAAGCTTTCCCAAACACAAGGCGATAAGGACTCATGCCAATGGGGGTCTTGTATGCTGTTCTATATGCCCATAGTGCATCATTTAACCTCAATGACCAATCCTTCCTTGTAGGGCTCACAGTCTTCATCAAAATGTTCTTGATCTCCCTATTGCTAATCTCCACTTGTCCTGAAGTTTGAGGATGGTACGGGGTTGCCACTTTGTGATTGATGTTGTACTTCTTCATCAAGGATTCAAAAGGTTTGTTGCAGAAATGGCTGCCACCATCACTAATAATAGCTCTTGGGGTTCCAAACCTACAAAAATCACATCTTTAAGAAAATTTAACACAACCTTATGATCATTAGTTCTTGTAGCAATGGCTTCGACCCATTTGGATACGTAATCCACTGCCACTAATATGTATAAGTAGCCAAAAGAGGATGGAAATGGTCCCATGAAATCGATTCCCCAAACATCAAAGAGTTCTACCACCAAAATGTTGTTCAATGGCATCTCATTTCTTCTGCTAATGTTCCCCATTTTCTGGCACCTATCACATTTAGAGCAAAAATCAAAAGCATCTTTGAATAAAGTAGGCCAAAAGAAACCAGATTGTAAAACCTTTAGAGATGTCTTTTTGGCACCAAAATGGCCTCCACATGCCAATGTGTGGCTAAATGTTAGGATGCTTTGTTGCTCACTCTCTGGGACACATCTCCTAATGATTTGATCAGGGCAGTATTTAAACAAATATGGTTCGTCCCAAACGTAGTGCTTCACCATGGCAAGGAACTTCTTTCTTTCCTGAAAAGAAAGGTCATTTCTCATTATACCACAGGCAAGATAATTCACAAAGTCCGCATACCATGGTTCTTTTTCTTGAACAACAAAGAGTTGTTCATCTGGAAATGATTCATTTAGGGGCAAGGGTTGTCCCACTCCATGGTTTTCATTAAGCCTGGACAAATGGTCAGCGACAACATTATCACTGCCCTTCTTATCTCGAATTTCCAAGTCAAACTCTTGTAGTAAGAGTATCCATCTAATCAAGCGTGGTTTAGCATCTTTCTTTGTCATCAAATACCTAATGGCTGCATGATCAGAAAACACAATAACTTTAGATCCCACAAGATATGACCTAAACTTTTCTAAGGCAAAAACAACAGCAAGCAACTCCTTTTCAGTTGTGGAATAGTTAAGTTGAGCATCATGCAGAGTCCGGCTTGCATAGTAGATCACATGTGGAAGCTTGTTCACCCTTTGCCCTAAAACTGCACCAATAGCATAGTCAGAGGCATCACACATTAATTCAAAAGGTAACGACCAATCAGGTGCCATAATAATAGGGGCCGAGGTTAGTTCATTTTTCAAAGTATTGAATGCATCCATACAAGCCTTATCAAAATGAAATGCAACATCTTTAGCTAACAGATTGCATAATGGACGAGTGATCATTGAAAAGTTCTTAATGAAACGACGATAAAAACCCGCATGGCCCAAAAAACTTCTTACTCCCTTCACAGTGGTGGGGGCTACCATATTGGTGATGACGTCAATTTTGGCTTTGTCTACCTCCATTCCTTTGCTAGAGATTACATGCCCCAACACAATTCCTTGTTTCACCATAAATTGGCACTTTTCCCAATTGAGAACCAAATTTGTTTCCTGACATCTTTGAAGTACTAACGATAGATGGTTAAGACATTCATCAAAAGAGGAACCAAACACTGAGAAGTCATCCATAAATACCTCAATGAACCTTTCTACCATGTCAGAGAAGATGGCCAACATACATCTTTGGAATGTTGCTGGAGCATTGCAGAGTCCAAAAGGCATTCTCCTGTATGCAAATGTGCCAAAGGGGCAAGTAAAGGTTGTTTTCTCTTGATCCTCCGGAGCGATTGCAATTTGATTGTAACCTGAGTAACCATCAAGAAAACAATAGTGTGAGTAACCCGCCAATCTCTCAAGCATTTGATCTATGAAAGGCATAGGAAAGTAATCTTTTCTAGTGCTAGAATTCAACTTCCTGTAATCGGTGCAAACACGCCAACTGGCCGTGGGCTTGGTGGTCACAAGCTCATTGTTTTCATTCCTCATCACAGTGATTCCCACCTTCTTAGGCACCACCTGAATAGCACTCACCCATTTGCTATCAGAAATGGGATATATGATCCCCACATCTAACAATTTCAACACCTCATTCCTAACAACTTCCTTCATGTGTGGATTGAGTCTTCTTTGTGGCTCACGGCTTGTTTTTGCTCCTTCCTCCAAAAGGATCCTATGCATGCACATGGTAGGGCTTATTCCCTTGATATCTGCAATAAACCAACCAAAAACAGATTTGAACTCTTTTAACACCCTAATTAGTTTATCTTCTTCATTTGGGGTGAGGTCAGAAGCTATGATAATTGGAAGAGTTTCAAATTCAGCTAGATATGCATATTTTAGATGTGGTGGAAGTGGCTTAAGTTCAAGTTTTGGTGCCTTAACAGTGGAAGGAGTTAGATGTGATATTGATGATTCTAAAGGCTCAAAACGAGGTGAAACATTCAAAGGATACAATGCCAATGCTTCCAAGGCAGCTACTTCTTCCATGAGTGCATCTTCTTCATCAAACTCATCTTGAGATTGACTCAAAACAGTTTGTAAGGGTTCATTAGATTGTGCCTGCAAGAACTTAGAGAATACAAGTGAATCAAGCACATCAATGGCATAACAATCAAGAGATGAAGAAGGATGAGTAAGAGATTCAAACACTTTGAATTGAACTGTCTCTCCTAACACTGTCATAGTGAGGAGTCCATTTTGCACATCAATGATGGTCTTGGCCGTGGCCATGAAAGGTCTCCCAAGCAATATTGGCAACTCACGATCATGTATAGGAGCTTCTTCCATGTCCAACACTACAAAATCTGCAGGCAAGATTAGTTTATCAACTTGAACTAGAATATCTTCTACTATACCTCTTGGATATTTAACTGATCTGTCTGCAAGTTGTAATGAAATGGTGGTGGCTTTCAAATCTCCCAAACCTAGTTGAAGGTACACTGAATAAGGCATTAAGTTGATGCTAGCACCCAAATCAAGCATTGCCTTCTCTACTTTCTTGTCCCCTATGGTGATGTTGATAGAGAAACTGCCTGGATCCTTGAGCTTTGGTGGAAGTTTTCTTTGCAAAACTGCACTCACATTCTCAGACACCACTACCTTCTCATGTGGTCCATACTTCCTTTTGTAGCTATTTAACTCCTTGAAGAACTTCCCATACGCCGGCATGTTCCTAATGACATCAAGCAAAGGTAAGTTAACATTCACTTTGCTCAGTATATCAAAAATTTCTTTGAATGACTTATCCTGCTTGCTCTTGGCAAGTCTTCCAGGGAATGGTATTGGTGGAGTGTATGGTTTCTCGGCCTTGTGAAGATTTGGTGCTTCCAATGAGGAAGTGGCATGGCTTGGTTCCTCAATTGATTTCTCATTGTCTCCTTGAGTGACACCTGCATTCACATGATCATATTCATTAGTAACTTCATTGCCAACTCTATTATCAATAACCTTACCACTTCTAAGTGTAGTGATTGCTTTGGCTTGCTCTTGGTTCCTTTGGAGTATCACGGGTTGGCTTGGAAACTTCCCAACCTCTCTTTGGTTCAAGGCATCTGCAATCTGCCCCAATTGTGTCTCCATTTTGGTTAGGGCGGCTGAATGTTGTTGGAGTGCGCTATTGGTGGAATGTTGGAATTGCAAGGTGTTTTGGGCTAACAATTTAACCGTGTCCTCAAGGGTAGTGGCAGGTTTTGGTTGGAAATTTTGGATTGGATTGTTGTTCTTCCATGAAAAGTTGGGATGATCTCTCCAACTCGGGTTATATGTGTTGGAATACATATCATTCCTTGGCCTTTGGTTGTAAGAATTCATGAGGTTCACTTGCTCTTGAACATACTCGGGGTAAGCTTCCCTAGATGGACATTGGTGAGTAGGATGGCTTGGTATGTTGCAAATGGCACACACTTCATTAGTTTTTGGTACCATGTTGAGCACGGATTCAAGCTTCCTTTCTAGGTTAGCTACCTGCAACAAAAGCTCATGATTAGCACTTGTTTCGTAGACTCCAACTTTCTTACCCCTTAAATCTTTGTGTTGAGCATTAGACCCCAACATCTCATAAATGTTATATGACTCTTGAGCATTCTTTTTCTTCAATGCTCCACCTGCTGCATTATCAACAGTTGATTGACAATTTTGGGTTAGTCCATCATAGAAAATTTGCATTTGTAAGTGAAAAGGTAACCCATGGTGTGGACATTGTATCAAGAGGCCTTTAAAACGCTCCCAACACTCATTGAAAGGTTCACCATCATCTTGTTTGAAGTTGAAGATTTGTCCCCTTAATGTGGCTGTCTTTTGAGTGGAAAAGAACTTCTCCAAGAACTTCTTAGCCACGGCATCCCATGTGGTGAGGGAACCTGGTGTTAGAGTCATCAACCAACTCTTGGCCCTATCTTTCAAGGTATAAGGAAACACTCTCAACCTCAAATTTGCTTCACTTACTCCCTGCAAAGGTAAACCACTCACAACATTGTAAAACTCTTTAATATGAGCTAAAGGGTCTTCATTAGGTAAGCCATAAAATGAAGGAAACATATGAAAATGTGAAGATTTGAGATCATAGTTTCTAGCTTCTGTGGGCAGCAAGATGCATGAAGGTGAATTTGGTATGATTGGTTGAGCAAAGTCCTCCAAAGCTCTAAGCTCATCTAGGTTGCCCGCCATCTCTTCTTCTCTTTCCCAATCAAATTGCTCAGATCCTTTACTTGTTGAACTAGGTGAAGTCCTTTCCTCTTCCTCACGGATTAGGGATGAACTTGATGGCACAAAGTTGTCCAAAGTGTGGCCCTTCAACCGTTCAATTCTTTGGCCTAACTCAACAAGTCTATTTGACATATACTACCTGAAACAAAGTAACACAAGTGTGAATGAAAATCAAGAAGCAAACAACAATGAAAAGAACAAAAATAAACTTAAAAACGTTTGAAAAGACTCAAGGGATGTGGAACTAAACGCTTAGAACACTTAAACAATCCTAAAACCCAAAACAGCAACTAGAAGACTCAAAATTGCCTAAAAAACACTTTCTGGGCAGTTTTGAGCACCTACACTAATTTGGACGAAATTGGATGGAAACTTGAATAAAAACACTTATAAACACAAATCAAAACACTTTCTAACTAATTTGGACAAAACAAAGTCTCAAAGGACTCAAAACAGATTCACAAGACTCAAAACAAGCTAAAAACTCTCAAAACTGCCTAAAAACACAAACTGTGCAGTTTTGACACTAACTCAATTTTGGACGAAAATTAGGTTTGAGCTTGACTCAAAATGCTTCAAAACACAAGATAAGACAGATTCTAAGCCTAAAACTTAACAAAATAAGGGGAGAAATTGTATTTGGACGAAATGCATTTAAATGGACAGATTATAACAAAAGCAGATTATAACTCAAATTGATGTAAACCAATGGATAATGGAATGGCTAATGGATTCTTTTCCACACATGAAATGTATGCAACTTAAATCAACTTCCAGTTATCAATTTGACAAGTTATGAACCTTGACACTAATCAAAATAGCAAATAAGCAAACAAGCAATTACAAGGGACTGAAATCAGTCCCCGGCAACGGCGCCATTTTTGTTGATGTATATTTCCTTCCTAATGCAAGAATATATTTAGTATAATGGCATAAGCAAGGGTGTCGAATCCACAGGGACTAATTGGACCTATGTAACTACTTGTTTGCAAGAAATCTAAGAAATGAATCAAACTAGTCTAAATAGGCAGATTTGAATCAAACTAATCAAACTATGCAGATTTGTTGTTTTAACTTGAAAGCCTAAGAGAATGAAGTAAACACAAATCAATGAATCAACAACCAATATAATGAGATAGTATCAATGGAAATGAAACTAGGGATTCGATTTCACCATTGCTCAATTAAATCCATGTTTGTTAAGTTGGTTTATACTCATTCATCCACAAATTTCTTGAGTTTGTTTCACTTGGATATGATCAACCATATGATGTGTGGATTTGATCAAATGTCTATAATCTTGAACCTAATTGTGATGTGCAACTTTGGTTCATAATCTAGAGTATGTAATGCACAAGAAACGTTCACTAAACCAAAGGGAACACTTGGCAGGATGTTTGCCAATCTTTCCCTTCATTCATTCACAAATCCACCAATATTAGACATGATGTATGTTTTAATCTTGGCTAAATAACTTGTGGTTAACTCAAATGGCGATCAAGCATACAAATCAACCCACAAATTCACAATTATAACAGAGAATGAATCAAGAACTAGGTAGACAAACTGAGCATTCTAACTTAATTACATAGCAAACTTTGCAAGGTTACATCGAATCCCTAGAGGAAACTTAGTTACAATTCATGTTTACAAAAGATTTGACATAAAAGTATAAAACATGAATGAACATAGAATTGATAAGAATGAACCCTTGAAGCAAAACTGATGTTGAAGTCCTTGAAGAGTTCCTTGGTGTTGCTTCTCCAAATGTGGTGCGGATGAAGTAGATTGGTTTTGTTTGGATGGTTTCTGCCCTTAGGACAGAAATGGACAGAGAATGGAGTGAAGTAGGGGGGTTTTTAGAGTGTGTAATGGACTGAAAATGAAGAAGGAACCTTGCGGATGGGAAAGGGAGAGAAAATGAGCAGTTTCTGTGAAAGGAAAAGAATGTAGAATGCAATGCAATGGAGAGGGCGAATTAGAGTGAATGATGGACAGAAAATGGAGCCAAATAGGGTGTGTGTGATCCCCCAACATTCAGATTGGATCTAGCCTTTGTTTACTCAGATGGCAGAGCATAATTCAGATGGAATGATGGGTTTCTGAGTGTAGTGGACGCATGGGTTGGACAATTCTGCAAGTATGTGTTTTGTTTAATCAAAATGCATGTGTAAAGTCTGCCACAAGGGAGTGGAACCTGCAAAGGTCAATTGGAGCACCAGAAAATGTTTATACAAGTCTGAAAATGGGAAGAACACATGGCATGGACAAAGGAATGGGTTGGATTTCTGAAATGATGGCATGAAATGGAATTTCTGGAATAAAGGATGCAAGGAATGGACATAATCTGCAGGTATGTGGATATTTAATCCAAGAAACATGTGCAAAGTGTTTGAACATGCATGTGAATGCATGTTTTGGTGTTGAAACCACCTAATCTGACTTCAATGCTTGTTTTATTTAGAATCACTCAATTTGGCCGAATTTCACCACATTCCTTCATTTGCCTTCCAATTGATCTTATTACACACTTGGCTGCACACTAACACCAAACAAAGTAAAATGCAACTAGTTTAATCCAAAAACAATACAAAAACGCCAAATAAGAAAGCTATACATGCATGCAAAATGTGACTATCAGTCTTCAATGTTTTAAGCATAGATTCACACAAAGCAAAAGTAAACACACAAAAAGCACTTAAACATACTAAACATGGCAGAAATGTAACTAACAAAGAGAAGAGTTTAGAAACGCAAATCTGGAATTGGAGTGCTTTCTCGGTCTTCCTTTGTTGAATGCATGGGTTGATCTTGGTGATTCCACAGGTTTTCCTCCCATCGTTGATTTTCCTTTGTGCTACTCTTGAACTGGGCAGCAGGATTCTTTTGGTCTCCCCCGAAGGTCTGAGCTTACTCCTTTGGTCTGTTTCTTTGTTCAATCTTTCCAATTCGTATTGAAAAGGGTTGGAGGATAACTCAGCCTATGTTTGTCTCCACATGCTTCAATGTATCATTTTCCTTTGCCTTGCTTGCTCCCCTTGCAGAAGTGGTCCCTTCTCTGGAAGTGTGTCAACCGTTGAAGATGACTACTCGAGAGCAACGCTAGGTAAGCAATCAGGAATGGATTCCAGGCAGTTGGTTCCAGAACAGAAGACTGACTCCAAGTGCCTCTGATTGCTTTCGTTTACTTTGCCATGTGAGTAATAACAAGGACAAAGGAAATGAGAGGGAAAGAGCATGATATGAGATACTTTTGCTTTAGACCTTGATGATATGAGATACCTTTGCTTTTGAAGAAACGGCGAATGAAGCAGCACATGTATTTGTTGTGGTTGTCTCCACATGCTTCGATCGACCGTTTCCTTCTGCCTTATTTGTACTCCAGGTTTCTGGTATCTTCTTTGGGGGAGAAAAAATTGAGTATTTCAAAAGGCGTTGCTGGGAGAGCGCCCTCAGAGGTGCGGAAGAGTTGGACATTTTCTTCAGGTTCGCCTTGCCATAAAAGACGAAGGTCGACATATATAGAGATAATATCAAGTGGTGGTACTGTTCTTTTACCCTTGTCGACAAACGTCTCTTCAATTTCTGAGAAAACGGCTCTTCGATTTCTGAACGGACGCCCCTTCGATTTCTGCACAGGCGCCCCTTCGCTTTCTGAACGACACGTGGTAGTACGGATGCGGCTCTGTCAGAGCTCTTTTGACAAAGTCGCACGCGTTTTCTGAAAAGCAGAGAAAGCGTCGCCGAAATTTACGCTTGTCGGCAAAAGTGTAGCTGCGATGATGACCTCCACGTGAACTTTTGACAAAGTTGAACGCGTTTTCTGAAAAGCAGAGAAAGCGTTGCCGAACTTCCGCCGGAAATTCCGGCGTTTTGAATCGGTGGACGCGTCGCCTTGGCTTCTTATAGAGGTATCGATCATCGCCAACAAACACACTCTGAAGATTTCCCATTCTTGAACATCGTCTCCGGCCCTTTGAAATTTTAACTCCATCCATCCCTTCTCTCTTGAAGACTCTGTGATGCAGGACGCCACAACAGCTACAATAGTAGCTAGGAACCTCTTCACTCCAAAAGATAGTAGGCTGCTGTCAGGACGGTCCGATGAGTTGGCCGTTCAAGAGTCCCTCGCACTTAGTGTTCAGTGTGCGAGTTCTGTGTCCAACATGGGCCAACGCCTGCTTGCCCGCTCCCGTCAGGTGGAATCATTGATGGCAGAGGTGGAAAGTCTCAAGCAGGAGATCAAACTGCTTAAGCACGAGAATAGAAGTTTGCACGTGCTTGCCAACAACTATTCGACGGGTATGAAAAGGAAGCTTGATGAGCTGCAAGAATCCAATGGTCGGATGCAAAGTGACCGTCAAAGCGACCGTCAAAGGCTTGCGGCTTACTTCCAGAGGCACATTTTTCCTGGCTCGTCCAGCGTTTGGCCAAGTATTGAGGCCTGGAATGCTCTAGCTCCGATGCCTCCTGCTCCGATGCCTTCCGCTCCGATGCCTCCCGCTTCTATGCCTCCCGCATCTATGCCTTCCACTTCTAGAGTTTTGCCCAGTAGTGGGGCTTCAAGCAAACAACCTTTGTGAAAGTTACATTTTTCTGCCATGTTTTTTTTTTTTTTTTTTTTTTTTTTTTTTCTACATGCTTTGTTTTATTCAGTGCATTGGGTTGCCTCCCAAGTAGCGCTTTCTTTTACGTCTTGCTGCCGGACGAAGAACCCAGTCACTCCAGGATATGTTCACGAATCGGATGAGAACTCCGAGTCATAAACAAGTACCTAAAACAAGAAACAAAACAAGATTAAGAATCTAGAATAAAATAAAAACAAACGAAAATAAAACCATCCAAGGAATTAGCAAATTTTCTAATCCCCGGCAACGGCGCCAAAATTTGATGCGTGATTTATACGCACACAAATTAAACCCTCTTTTTGTCAATTGTAGTATAAGTATAAGTAGGGATCGTTCTGGACCGGGGATTAGGAGGGATTGTTAATCACTTGGATTTGACTCAAAAACGTAAAAACATAAAATAAAACACTATACTAGACTCGAATGCAAAACTAAACTTTAAAACACTAAGACAAACCAAAAGACTCAAAACAACACAAACACACTCAAATCTGCCTAAAAACCACTTTCTGGGCAGATTTGAGCACAAACACAAATTTGGACGAAACTAAGTTGTAACTTGACTCAAGACTCTTAAAAACACAAACTAAAAGTATTTCAAACTAATCTAACACTTTAAAACACTAAGACAAACCAAAAGACTCAAACATCACCCAAAACACTCAAAACTGCCTTAAAATCACTTTCTGGGCAGTTTTGAGCACTTTGGTGAATCTGGACAAATTTATGTAATAAATTGAATCACAACACTTATAAACACAAACTAAAACACTTTCTAACTAAATTGGACATTAAAGTAAAGGGGGAAATAGATTTGACGAAAATTGAATAAAATGCACAGATTTAAATTAAAACAGATAGTAAAGATGAAATGGATGGAATTGAATGGAATGAAGGCTAGCTAAAGGGTTCATCTCCACACATGTTATACTTGCATAATAAAATGATTTCCAATTGCATTTCAATAAACCATGATGCTCAACACCCCAAGTTAACCGTGATGCACTAATTAACATTCAAATCTTCCTAACGTTACTGAATTGGATGGGTTAGCGCATGCGACAATTCAAAACATTCCCCACAAGTCCCCTACATGAATGCATAATAGAGATACAAGCAAGAATCATTACGCTCTATGAAAATTATAAGTGTTGACGAGGCATTCGTTACTATGGATTGCATGAAACTTATGCCAAGAATTCGTTTAACGCGATTGTTTATAAGCAACCTCCACTACTTGTGAATATAAGTTCGTAACTATTAGGTGAAACTCACTTATATTCTAGCGTCATATTCATGCATGAAAATTAAGCGTGCACTCTCAATAAACATACATAAATAAGTTATTAATCAAACGGTTAAACAAATTGAATCCACAACTTATGAAACGCAATTAGAAGTAATCAAATTAAAATGCAAGCATAAACATATATTTTGAATCACCCCCTAGCTAAAGGGGATTTTAGTTCCTCATGGTACAAAACAAAGAGAAATCAAAGAAACACCTAAACATTCCAACAACTCAAACTTGAATTGTATGAACGTTTAGGCACTCTTCTCTTCCTTTCCTCATTCGTACAAAACAAAGAGTATTGAAATTAAACATTGAAATCAAAGAAACACCTAAACATTCCAACAACTCAAACTTGAATTGTATGAACGTTTAGGCACTCTTCTCTTCCTCTTCGTTGTAGCACAAGGTCTAGGGATAGTTTGATGGTGTGAATGGTTTGGGAAGTGGTGGAAATGGAAGGATGGTGTTTGGATTGTAAGGGAGAGCACGGCACAAGGGAGTTTGATGTCTACATTTCTGCAATGGATGAATTTCTGAAATGGAAGTGTGTATGAGAATGAATGAGAATGAATGCAATGGATGCTTATTTATAGGTGAAATGGGGGGGAACATGACAGCTAGGAGGGAATGTGGTTGCATGTTTGAATGATTAAAGGATGCATGTGGGTTGGAATTGCATGTGCAATGAATATGTGGCTGCATGTGCAAGGGGACAATCTGAAAATGCATGTGAAAGCATGTGTTGGCTGCAATGATGAAATGGATGGGAGTGCATGTGGCTTAATTAATTAAAGGGAGTGCATGTGCAATGTTTTAAAGGATGGAATGCATGTGAATATGATGGAAATCTGATGGGAATGGGAGATGCATGTGCTGATTTATGCATGTGATTAAAGGGAGAGAATGTGGTGTAATGATGAAATGGAATAAGTGCATGTGGATGTGGCTGATTTGATTTATGGAAGATGCATGTGCATTAAAGATGAGTGAATGATTATGGGTGCATGTGGATGAATGTGCATGTGCAAGGTTGTTGTTGTGATAAGTGTATGGTTATGATAAGTGTATGATATGATAAGTGAATGATATGATAAGTGAATGATATGATAAGTGAATGATAAGATAAGTGGTGATAAGATAAGTGGTGAATGATAAGTGGATGATATGATAAGTGGATGATAAGATAAGTGGTGAATGATAAGTGGATGATATGATAAGTGGTGATAAGATAAGTGGATGATATGATAAGTAATGGGAGCATGTGAGGGAATGAATAATGAATGCATGTGTATGGTTTTGGGAGAAAGGTGGAGATGCACAGCATAAGGGATTTGGAAAGGTTTAAATGTCCTAAAACTAAAGGGAACAAGGTTCCAACACTTTGGTCTTCAATTAGGTCTTCAATTTCGTCCAACACTTTGGCGCCAAGCATAAGCTATCCATCCTTAGCCCAAAAGTGCTCCAAAAGTCTCCAAAATGCATCTTTTTGCTCCTTTAGCCCTTTGGACCTACAAACACACGAAAATAGCTTAAAGTACTAAAATAACTAAAGAAACATAACGTAAATGCACGAGAACAAGCCATTTAAGTCGCATGAATATGCTCCTATCACCTTGCTGCAACAAGTGAGTGGAATCTGCAAAGGTGAATTGTTTGTACAAATTCTGGAAAGGTGAAGAAAGCACACGGCATGGAATGATGGAATGATTGAATTTCTGGAATAAAGGATGCAAGGAATGGACATGATCTGCAGGTATGTGGTATATTTAATCAAGATGCATGTGGATTTCTGCAAAGATGAAGTGGAGAAAGGTAATGGAATGCATAATTTGACTTGCAATCACATGGGAGTGCACGGCATGAATGTTATCATGCATGTGACTGCATGTTTGGTGTTTAGAAGTGTATAATCTGATGGGATGATATGGGAACACACGGCCAAGGTTGTGACATGCATGTGAATGCATGTTTTGGTGTTGGAACCACTCAATCTGACTTCAATCTTTTTGCCTTGTTTAGATTCACCCAATATGGCCGAATTGCACTACATTCCTTCATTTGCCTTCCAATTGATCTTATTACACACTTGGCTGCACACTAACACCAAACAATGTAAAATGCAACTAGTTTAATCCAAAAACAATACAAAAACGCCAAATAAGAAAGCTATACATGCATGCAAAATATGACTTATCAAGCACGGCACAAGGATGGTTTGATGGTCTACATTTCTGCAATGGATGAGTGTATGAATGGAATGGATGGACTTTGTGAAGGGCACGGCCCCAAGGGACCAATTTCTGTTGTGAATGAATGTATGAATGAGAATGAATGCAATGGATGCTTATTTATAGGTGAAATGGGGGGAACATGACAGCTAGGTTATGATGATGAATGCATGTGCAAAGTTGGTTGAATGATTATGAGTGCATGTGGCTGAAATAGCATGTGGAATGGTTGGAAATGCAAGGAGAATGCATGTGCACGGTTTTGGGAGAGAATGGGAGTGCAAGTGGCTGAAATGTTAGAGGAACAAGTGCATGTGGCTGCATTGTGGTGCAATGATGGAGGAACAATCTGAAAATGCAAGGTATGGCTGGAATGATTGTGTTTGTTTGAATGTGCATGTGATTAAATTAAAGGATGCAAAGTAAATAAATAATGAATGCATGTGTTGAATTATGAAGATGCATGTGCAATGAAGTGGAATGACAATCTGAAATGGGATAGGTACCCACGGCAATGATGATTTCTGGTGGTGTTTGGGTGTATGTTTGAATGGTGCATGTGGGTGAAGGTGTGGCTGCATGTTTGAATGATTAAAGGGACATGTGGGGGTGGAAATGATGAATGAAATGCATGTGAATGACAGCTAGATATGTTGATGAATGCATGTGACTTGTTTGTGGTGAGTGAAAATGCAATCTGAAATGGGAGAGCATGTGGATTAAAGGGGGAATGGTGGCTGCAAAGTGAATGAATAATGAAATGGGAAAGCATGTGCAAGGTTTTGGTGTGAATGATTGAATGTGCATGTGGCTACAATGGATTAGGAATCCTTCAATTTCGTTCATCCTCTTGGCTCCAAGCATATGATATCCATTCCAATCTCTAATTTGCTCCAAAAGGCTCCAAAAGGCATCCTTTTGCATACTTTGCCCTTAGAACCTACAAACACACGAAAATAGCTTAAAGTACTAAAATAACTAAAGAAACATAACGTAAATGCACGAGAACAAGCCATTGAAGTCGCATGAATATGCTCCTATCAAATACCCCCACACTTATCTTTTGCTAGTCCTCGAGCAAAACAAAACAAAAGAAACCAAAAACAAAACGACACTAAACAAGAAAAACTCAACCTAAACCTTCCAACAATCGTTTCAGGGATTTCCAATGCACATGACAAGTTAAAAATCATTAGTCCCATAGATTTTTGTCATCTTCACACTTAAGTACATTCTTACTCATAGTCACCACATATTATTTCACAATTAAGCATTTAAAACCATGTTTTGAATGTAGTAACATGCCTTAGAGAATTTCCTCAATTCCTTACTAGAATGCACTCTATTTTCACACAGATTTTCTGACTACACACCCTACACTAGTTATATGTGAGAGATTGATGTAAACATAAAAGACTAGTATCTCACATATGTTATAACAAAGAAAGCATTTTCTGGAGTTAATAATATGATCTCAAGAATGGAATGCTCCTACTTAGATGCGAGAACCAGTGACACCATAGCTCAAATCAATTCCAAACTCCACATTATTGAACACATAACGATCAAGATAGAAGTCAAAGGTTGTAACGGGGCTTGGGGAGTTGGCTAACAATGAAAGGATAGGGAAAACAAACGTTCTTTAAGCAATAGTGAGCAAAGTATTGAATTAGGCACTTAGAATTCCCTTTAGAACACAGAAGTCAACTTTGAACACTGATGCGCGAATTATACGCACATAAATTAACCCTCTTTTCGTCAAATTGTAGTATATGTATATAAGTAGGGATCGTTCTGGACCGGGGATTAGGAGGGATTGTTAATCACTTCGATTTGACTCAAAAACGTAAAATAACAATATGAAACACTATACTAGACTCAAAGAATGCAAAACTAAACTTTAAAACATTAAAACAAACCAAAAGACTCAAACATCACCCAAAACACTCAAAACTGCCTTAAAATCACTTTCTGGGCAGTTTTGAGAACTTTGGTGAATTTGGACGAAATTGGGAAATAAAATGAATCAAAACACTCATAAACACAAACTAAATTGATTTCTAACTCAAAGAATGTAAAACTAAACACTTAAAACATTAAAACAAACCAAAAGACTCAAACATCACCCAAAACACTCAAAACTGCCTTAAAATCACTTTCTGGGCAGTTTTGAGCACTTTGGTGAATTTGGACGAAATTGGGAAATAAAATGAATCAAAACACTCATAAACACAAACTAAATTGATTTCTAACTCAATTGGACATTAAAGTAAAGGGGGATTTAGATTTATACGAAAATTGAAATAACAAAACAAGTTAATAAACTAAACAGATTGTAAAACGAATTTGATGGAATGGAATGAATGGATGATAGAATGGCTAAGGGGTTCATCTCCATACATGTTATACTTGCATAATAAAATGATTTCCAATTGCATTTCAATAAACCATGAAACTCAACACCCCGGGTTAACCGTGATGCACTAATTAACCTTCAAATCTTCCTAACGTTATTGAATTGGATGGGTTAGCGCATACAACAATTCAAAACATTCCCCACAAGTCCTCAACATGAATGCATGGAAGAGATACAAGCAAGAATCATTACGCTCTATGAAAATTATAAGTGTTGACGAGGCATTCGTTACTATGGATTGCATGAAACTTATGCCAAGAATTCGTTTAACGCGATTGTTTATAAGCAACCTCCACTACTTGTGAATATAAGTTCATAACGATTAGGTGAAACTCACTTATATTCTAGCGTCATATTCATGCATGAAAATTAAGTGTGCACTCTCAATGAACATACATAAATAAGTTATCAATCAAACAGTTAAACGAATTGAATCCACAACTTATGAAACGCAATTAGAAGTATTCAAATCAAAATGCAAGCATAAACATATATTCGAATCATCCCCTAACCAAGGGGGGTTTAGTTCCTCATGGTACAAAACAAAGAGAATCAAAGAAACACCTAAACATTCCAACAACTCAAACTTGAATTGTATGAACGTTTAGGCACTCTTCTCTTCCTTTCCTCATTCGTACAAAACAAAGAGTATTGAAATTAAACATTGAAATCAAAGAAACACCTACACATTCCAACAACTCAAACTTGAATTGTATGAACGTTTAGGCACTCTTCTCTTCCTCTTCGTTGTAGCACAAGGTCTAGGGATAGTTTGATGGTGTGAATGGTTTGGGAAGTGGTGGAAATGGAAGGATGGTGTTTGGATTGTAAGGTAGAGCACGGCACAAGGGTGGTTTGATGTCTACATTCTGAAATGGAAGAGTGTATGGAATGGGTGAATTTCTGGCACAAAGTCCTTATTTCTGTGGTGAATGGATGTGTATTTATAGGTGAAATGGGGGGAACATGACAGCTAGGTTGCATGAGCTAATGCTGGAATGGTATGGTGAGTGAATGTGCATGGCAATGAGTGTTGTTGGTGCTGAAAATGCATGTGTGTGCATGTGAAATCTGCCAAGATGCATGTGAAAGTGTATGAATGTGCACGGCATGGGATGTTTGTGGAGTGGATTGTGCATGTGGGTTGCTGGAACAAAGATGGAATGCATGTGATTAAAGGGTGGAATGAATGGAATGCAATCTGAAATGCATGTGAATTAAAACTAGAGTGATGATGATGAATGCATGTGAAAGCATGTGAATTAAATGGATGTGGGTGGAAATGTGGCTGCAATGATGAAGTGAATGCATGTGGAATGGATGCAAAGGGAATTAGGCTCGGCAATGATGGTGTTTTTCTGTGGTGAATGGTAATGCAATGTGTTTGCATGCGAATTAAAGCTATGTGAATGATTATGAGTGTATGTGAGTGAATTAAAGGATGGAATGCATGTGAAATGAATGAAATGCAATCTGAAATGGGATAGGATGTGGGTGGAAATGCATGTGGGTGAATGTGTGGCTGCATGGATTAAAGAATGGAAGTGCATGTGTTGAATGATTAAAGTGCATGTGCAATGTTTTAAAGGATGGAATGATGGAGGAACAAGTGCATGTGAATGCATGGTGATAGCATGTGCACGGTTTTGATTGGAATGATGGCAGATTGTGTGGGTGAGTGATTAGGTTGGAAATGCATGTGCATTAAAGATGAGTGAATGATTATGGGTGCATGTGGATGAATGTGCATGTGCAAGGTTGTTGTTGTGATAAGTGATAAGTGTACGATATGATAAGTGAATGATATGATAAGTGAATGATATGATAAGTGAATGATAAGATAAGTGGTGATAAGATAAGTGGTGAATGATAAGTGGATGATATGATAAGTGGATGATAAGATAAGTGGTGAATGATAAGTGGATGATATGATAAGTGGTGATAAGATAAGTGGATGATATGATAAGTAATGGGAGCATGTGAGGGAATGAATAATGAATGCATGTGTATGGTTTTGGGAGAAAGGTGGAGATGCACAGCATAAGGGATTTGGAAAGGTTTAAATGTCCTAAAACTAAAGGGAACAAGGTTCCAACACTTTGGTCTTCAATTAGGTCTTCAATTTCGTCCAACACTTTGGCGCCAAGCATAAGCTATCCATCCTTAGCCCAAAAGTGCTCCAAAAGTCTCCAAAATGCATCTTTTTGCTCCTTTAGCCCTTTGGACCTACAAACACACGAAAATAGCTTAAAGTACTAAAATAACTAAAGAAACATAACGTAAATGCACGAGAACAAGCCATTTAAGTCGCATGAATATGCTCCTATCAAATACCCCCACACTTATCTTTTGCTAGTCCTCGAGCAAAACGGAAAAACAAAACAAAACCTAAACCTTCCAACAATGGTCTCAGGGATTCTTAATGCACATGACATGTTCAAGATCATTACTCACATAGATTTTCGTCATCCTTACGCTTAGGCACATACGTAATCATAATCACTACTTACTAGTTCTCATTTAATCAATTTAAAACAACATTTGAATGTAGTAATATGCCTTAGAGAATTCACTTAATTCCTTACAAGATACTCTCTTATTTTCACACAGAATTTCTGGTTACACACCCTACACTAAGTATATGTGAGAAGATTGATGTAAATATGAAACTAAACACCCACATATGTTTATCACAAGGATAGCACTTTTCTGGGATGTATATGAATATGATCTCATGAAAGGAATGCTACTAATTAGATGCGAGAACCAGGGACACCATATGCTTACATCAATTCCAAACTCCACATTATTGAAAACATAATGATCAAGATTAAAGCATAAGGGTTGTAATGGGTTAAGGGCGATTGGCTAACAATGAAAGGTAAGGATAACAAACGTTCTTTAAGCAATAGCAAGCAAAGTATTGAAATTTGACACTTAGAATCACTTATGATTACATAAACTCACTTAGACACACAAGGGGAAAAATTCACACAACTCTTCGGGCCATATTCCACGTTTTGGGCCCTTTCTTCAACTACCACAAACATGTGAGCATATTTTCACTTATTTCATACTCTTTTTCTTTCTTTTCACAACTTTTTCTTTTCTTTTTCTTTTTCCACGGTTTTTTTTTTTTTTTTTTTTTTTCTTTTCATGCCTTATTTCTTTTCGTGGCATATCAACACACACACACAAATTCCCCCACACTTGTTGTTTTGCATACTCGAAAGGATTCCTCTAAGTCATGCTTACTATGCTTCAAGAACAAGGGTATGGGTGGTCCTAATCTAGGCTAGGTAGGGGTGATATGGGTAAACAAGGAACAAAGGATAACAATGGCTCGATGGGGGTTATGACCTACAATATATAGTGCATGGGTTGGCTGTTTGGTTGATGGCTTCACTACACACTTCATCTTGATATATATTATGCACTCAATATCATGCTTTGAATGGAATGGATGCAATTCTAGCATTTGGAACTAAGTGATGAAACGCCTTCTAATTAGCAACCAAGCAAGAATAATGAGATCATGCATATTACAAAAACTTATTTTTTTTTTCTTTGGGATTAAACATGAATTCATAAACAACAACTATAACCAAGTATAAACCAAGAATATATCAACTTCCATCCATGTTTATAACACTCTTTCACAGCCATGCACATAAAAATCAAATCCTCATCATTGTGTTGGAAGGTACCCTAAGACACAAACACACAAAAACGACTCAAAACACTCTTTTTAGGTTTTTCAAAACATGTTTTTCAAATTTTTATGTGATTTTCGGATTTATAAAAACAAAACATACTAAAACACTCTAAAACATCTTAAAAACACCTTAAAACAGCCAGGAACAACATTTGAAGTTATGGGTGATAAAATCCCACGAATTTGCATTAACAACATTAGTTACCCCCCCCCACACTTAAATCAAACATTGTCCTCAATGTTTTAAGCATAGATTCACACAAAGCAAAAGTAAACACACAAAAAGCACTTAAACATACTAAACATGGCAGAATGTAATTAACAAAGAGAAGAGTTTAGAGACGCAAATCTAGTAAGGAATTGAGGAAATTCTCTAAGGCATGTTACTACATTCAAAATCATGTTTTAATTGGTTATTTGTGAACTAATGAGTAGTGACCATGATTAAGTAAATGCTTAAGCGTAAAGATGGCTAAAATCTGTGGGAATGATGATTTTTAACATGTCATGTGCATTGGAAATCCCTGAGGCAATTGTTGGAAGGTGTAGGTTGTGTTTTACTCGTTTTACTTCGTTTAGTTACTTTGTTTCATTTTGTTTTGCTCGAGGACTAGCAAAAGCTAAGTGTGGGGGAATTTGATAGGAGCATATTTATGCACCTTAGTTTAGCTTGTTTTTGTGCATTTATAGTGTTTTTCCTTAGTAAAGTAGTCTTTTAAGCTAGTTTTATGTATTTTCAGGTTTTAAGGGCAAAGTATGCAAAAGGATGCATTTTGGAGCCTTTTGGAGCAAATTAGAGCTTGGAATGGATATCATATGCTTGGAGCCAAGAGGATGGACGAAATTGAAGACTTGAAGATGATGATTCCTACTTGAGCAAGGTTTCCTAGTTGAAGTAGGAAAGTCCCTAAATGGAAGATGGTTTCCTAGTTGAATTAGGATTCCTAGTTAAAATGGGTTTCCTAGTTGAATTAGGATTCCTAGAAGAACAAAGTTTCCTACTCAAACAAGGTGTCCTACTTGAAGTAGGAAAGTTAAATCCAAATGGTCTCAAGTGAAGCAACAAAGAAGTTTTCCAAGTCCAAGAAGGAAAAGGAGTCCAAGATGAAGAAGGAATGACAAAGACAAGGTTTCCTAATCCTAATGCACAAGGTTTTCAGCCACAAAGAGGAGTCCTAAACACTTTAGGACACCTTATCCTAATCCTATAGGGATGCCATGCACTTTACCTTATCTTGGAGGGTTTCTAGAAGCCTTAGATGCCCTATCCTATCTTTGCCGTGGGTTTTATCCAAATTCCCTTAGTTTTTAGGCTTTCTAGAAGCCCTAACATTATCCCTACAAAGGTGCCGCACCCTTATCCCTTTTTCCCTACAAATTTGGCCCTTTAAACATGATTCTAGGAACCTTATCTTATCTCCTACAAAAGTGGCGCCCCAAATCCTTCTAGAAGTGCCAATTTCTGCCACAAAACACTTTGTTTCTAGAACCCTAAAAATCTGGCGCCTCTATTCCTTTTCCTTTGGGGTTTCCTACCTTCTAGATGGCCTATTTCCTTGTGGATTTGGGTTATTCAAGTCCATATCTGATTACCCTAGGGTTTTAAGTGCCTATATATACTCATATTAACCCCTAGATCAGATCACCACCTCTCATACACATTCATTAATTCCAGAAATTCGTCCAACCCTCTCCACACCCTTGCCGCAGCCACCAAACACCTTTCTCCTTAGTTTTAAGCCTTGCCGCACCATCCCCTCCCCCTAAACACTACTATATCCCTCCATGACCATGCATCCATACACCTAAGGTCCTAAACCTGTCCCTAGACCTTTGCCGCACCAAGGAGGAGGAGAAGGAAGCTCGGAAGTTCATGCAATTCGAGTTCGCGTCGCTGGAATTTCTAGGTGTTTCTTTTCCTTTGAATTCAATGTTTAATTTCAATTCTCCTTGTTTTGTGCATATGAGGAACTAAACCCCCCCTTGGCTAGGGGGGGATTCGAAACACATGTTTATACTTGCTATATGATTTGATTACTTCTAATTGCGTTTCATAAGTTGTGAATTCAATTTACTTATCTATGTGAATTACATTGATTTGTGTGTGTTGGTTGAGAGTGCACGCTTAATTATCATGCATAAATTGGATGCTAGGATATAAGGAAATTTCACCTAATCGTCATGGAATTATATTCACAAGTAGTAAAGGTTGATGATCTCAATCGCGTTAAGTAAATTCTTGGCATAAGTTTCATGCAATCATAGTAACAAGTGCTTCGTCAATGCTTATGGTTTTCATAGAACTTAATGATTCTTGCTTGTATCTCTATTATGCAATCAAGTAGGGGACTTGTGGGGAATGTTTTGGGTTGTCGTATGCAATCATCCAATTCAATAACGTTAGGAAAATCTGAAGGTTAATTTAAGCGAACCTAATTAACTTGGGGCGTTGAGAATTCATGGGTTATTGAAAAGCAATTGGAAATCGTTTTATATGCAAGTATAACATGTGTGGAGATGAACCCCTTAGCTAGCTTCCCATCCATTCAATTCCATCCAAGTCGTTTTTACAATCTGTTCTAATTTAAAAAGTTTGTTTTGTTTTTAATTTCGTTCAAAACCAATCCCCCTTTACTTTGTTGAGTCATAGTAGTTAGAAATCACTTTAGTTTGTGTTTGTAAGTGTCTTAGGTCAAGTTAAAACCAATTTTCGTCCAAAGTTGTGTCTAGTGTTCAAAACTGCCCAGATTGTGTTTTTAAGGCAGTTTTGAGTGTTTTGGTGCTGTTTTGAGTCTTTTGGTTTGTTTTGGTGTTTTAAAGTTTAGTTTTGCATTCTTTGAGTCTAGTATAGTGTTTTATATTGTGTTTTTACGTTTTTGAGTCAATTCCAAGTGATTAACAATCCCTCCTAATCCCCGGTCCAGAACGATCCCTACTTACATTCTTCACTACAATTGATAAAAAGAGGGTTTAATTTGTGTGCGTATAATTCTCGCATCATAAACAATCGTGTTAAACGAATTCTTGGCATAAGTTTCATGCGTATTCCATAGTAACGAATGTCTCGTCAATACTTATAGTTTTCATAATGCTTAATGATCTTTGATTGTATCTTTATTGTGCTTTTCACGTAAAGGACTTTTGGAGAATGTGGTGAATTGCGTTGCGCTAACCCATCCAATTTATTGACTTAAGGAGAACTTGACGGTTAATTTAAGCGGACCTAATTAACCCGGGGTGTTGAGTTTCACAACTTATCGAAAGACCAACTGAGAATCAATATTGTATGCAAGTGTAACATGTGTGGAGAAGAACCCCTTGGCTATTCCATCATTCATATTTACATTTTGCCTTTAATTATATTCTGTCCATTTAATTTAATATCGTCCAAAAACATTTCCCCCATATTTCGTTGAGTCTTAATCATTCGTATTTGTTTTATTTTTATATCTTTAAGCTTTTGGAGTCATAAACAGTTTCAAATTCGTCTAAATCAAGTTCTAGTTTCTATTTGAGTCAGTTTGATTGTTTTAGGCAGTTTGAGTTTTTCAAAGCCATTCTGAGTCATAGTAGTCTTGTTAAGAGTATTTACATTTAGTTTTTGTGTTTTCAAGTCAATTCAAAATAGATTAGCACCCCTAGTTAATCCCCGGTTAGAACGATCCCTACTTACATCATTACTACAATTGTCACAAATAGGGTTTAATTTGTGTGCGCATAAATCACGCATCAAATTTTGGCGCCGTTGCCGGGGATTGGCAAAATTGCTAATCCCTTGTCTTGAGTCTTGTTTAAATTGTTTAGTGTGTGGCAACTTGTTTTCTTACTTGTGCCAAGTCTATTAAGTTGGTTACTTATCTTGTTTACTTTTGTGTGTAGGTACTAGTTTATGACCCGTAACTCACAATCTGTTCGTGAGCATATCTCCGACTTTGACGGTGATTTCGAGAGGACTTTGAGAAGGAACAAGAAATTGCAAGAGTCTAATCCTCCTGGTCCCGAACCTGACGTAGAAGAAGAAGCCACGGATTGGGTTAAAGAGGAAGTACCAACCATGGCCGTGGACAATCGAACCATCAAGGAGCTTTCGGCCTCGGGTTTGGATAATGCATTGCCTCTTTGTATCCAATACCCCACGGCTGCAGAGGGGAAGACTGATTTATTTGAACTCAAATCCAGTTTGTTACACCATATTCCGAAGTTCCATGGCTTGTCTATGGAAGACCCCAACAAACACTTGAAGGAGTTCGAGGTGGTTTGTTCGAGCATGACCCCCGTCACTGTGGATGGGAGTATATTGAAGATGAAGGCCTTTCCATTTTCACTTATGGACAAGGCCAAAGATTGGCTCTACGAACTAGCCCCGGGAACTGTGACTTCGTGGGAGAGTATGAAGCGTGCTTTCTTGGAGAAATTCTTCCCTACTTCGAGAGTGATTCTCCTACGGAAGAAAATTAGTGGTATTCAACAGAATCATGGTGAGACATTCCCGGCTTATCATGAGCGCTTCAAGGGCCTTGTAGCTTCATGTCCTCAACATCAAATGAAGGAGGAACTTCTCCTTCAATATTTCTATGAGGGCCTCCTTCCTATCGAACGTCAAATGCTTGATGCATCAGCGGGAGGAGCATTGGTGGACAAAACACCAAGGGATGCCAAGATTCTCATAGCCAACCGAGCGCTCAACGCTCAACAATATGAAGGAGTGGGCCAAAGGGAAGCCCCACGGCAACAAAGTGTAAATGAGGTGAGTGCTATTTCTGAAATTCAATCACAACTTGCTAATCTTACTTCTCTTGTTTCTCAGGTTGTGATTGGTCCAAAAGCACAAGAACACCAAGTTTGTGGCGTGTGCTCAATTCAAGGGCATCCATCCGACAAGTGCCCTCAACTAATCGAGAATGGTGGGTGGGAATCTGCCAATGCCATGGGCTATGGGAATCAAAACCAACCAAGGAACGATCCATATTCTAACACATATAATCCAGGTTGGAGAGACCATCCAAACTTCAAATGGAGGGAGCCACAACAAGCTGCCCAACAAGGAGGATTTAGGCCAAACCCCCCTGGTTTTTATTCCAAGCCGTATGCACCCCAACAACCCCAACAACCTTCGGCATCATCTCATTCAGGTACGTCCTTGGAAAGTGATCAAGCTATGCAATTACTAACCTCTATTTCGCAGGGGTTGCAAAATCAAAACAACCGGATAGCAAATAACGAGAAGGAGATGATGGATATGAAGAAACAAATAGGGCAGATTTCTGAGTTCCTTGGACAGATTAGAGAGCAAGGAAAGCTTCCTAGCTCAACCACAGTCAATCCAAAGGGAGGATTCGAATCCGCCAAGGCCATCACCCTAAGGGGTGGAAAAGAAGTTGGGGCCGAACCAAACAATCCCAAATCTGCCTAGAAAGTAGATGAAGAGACGACACAACCTGAGGAAGTGTCTAGCTCACCCACGGAAAGGGTGAAAAACCCAATGTCGCAGGCCCCCAATCACCCTAACTCGGCCAAATCAGGTAATTTAAGTTCAAATTCATGTACTTCACGTCCTAATCTGCCCAATGTACCTTTTCCTCAAAGGTTCATGCAAGAAAAAAAGGAAGAAAGCGAGAAGGACATTCTTGAAACATTCCGGAAGGTGCAAGTGAACATACCGCTTCTCGATGCAATCAAACAGGTTCCAAAGTATGCTAAATTCCTCAAGGACCTATGCAATACAAAGAGAAGAAGGGCAAACAAAGAGGTAGTGAAGGTAAGCGAGAATGTGTCCGCTGTTTTGCAACGTAAACTGCCTACCAAGTGCAAAGACCCCGGTAGTTTCACGATTCCTTGTGTGATTGGACATAATCGTTTTGAAAATGCCATGCTTGATTTAGGTGCATCCATAAATGTCATGCCTTATTCTATTTATGCATCTATGAATTTGGGTGAATTAAAACAAGATGGTGTAATTATACAATTGGCCGATCGTTCTAACGCGTATCCAAAGGGAGTTTTGGAAGATGTGCTTGTGCAGGTGAACCATTTAATTTTTCCGGCTGATTTCTACGTCCTAGACATGGAGGATTCAGCCCATTCTACATCTTTGCCGATTCTCCTTGGTAGGCCATTCATGAAGACGGCCCGAACGAAGATTGATGTATACAAAGGCACCTTAACAATGGAATTCGATGGGGAAGTGATTGATTTTAATATTTCTGAAACTATGAGATATCCCGTTGATGACCATTCTTGTTTTTCCATTGATGTTATCGATTCTTTGGCGCAGGTATACCTTGAAGAATTGAACGAGGACGCCCTGGAAACAACCATCACTAAGGCCATAGAGCGCAAAAATGAAGGATTTGGGCCAATGCAAGGCCACGGCAAGGAGGAGGAATTCTTTGCAATGGGTTCTAGTGAAGAAATAATTGAGGTTGTGGCAGCCCTTGAGTCATTGCCACAACAATACGGTAAGGTTCCACTCTCACTTTCAAATTCAGTTTCCACTAAGATGCTACCTTCTGTTGTTTAGGCACCATCGCTTGAACTTAAGCCGTTGCCGGACCATTTGAAGTATGTGTTTTTGGGAAAAGGCGAAACATTGCCCATCATCATTTCATCAAGTCTCACGGCAATGGAGGAGGAGAAGCTTGTGAGGGTGCTGCGAGAGCACAAAACAGCCATAGGGTGGACTTTGGCCGACATTAAAGGAATAAGCCCTACCACATGCATGCACCGTATACTTCTTGAGGAGGGGGCTAAACCAACTCGAGAGGCTCAGCGCCGTCTGAACCCTCCAATGATGGAAGTTGTGAAAAAGGAGATTATCAAACTTCTTGATTGTGGAGTGATTTATCCGATCTCTGATAGGCGTTGGGTGTCACCGGTGCAATGTGTTCCAAAGAAGTCCGGAGTGACAGTGGTGAAGAATGCTGAGAATGAGCTTGTGCCAACCCGCATTCAAACAGGTTGGCGAGTATGTATCGATTACCGGAAGCTAAATGCCATGACTAGGAAAGATCATTTTCCTTTGCCATTCATCGACCAGATGCTCGAAAGGTTAGCCGGTCATGCTTTTTACTGTTTTCTTGATGGATACTCTAGATATAACCAAATTGTGATAGCCCCGGATGATCAAGAGAAGACCACATTCACATGTCCCTTTGGAACATTTGCTTATCGTCGCATGCCATTTGGCTTATGCAACGCACCGGCCACTTTCCAAAGGTGTATGGTAAGTATATTTTCCGATTTTGTTGAAAAGATCATTGAGGTTTTCATGGATGATTTCAGTGTATTTGGGAGTTCATTTGATAATTGCTTGGATAATCTGACCTTAATTTTGAAACGATGTGTTGAAACTAACCTTGTCTTGAATTGGGAGAAATGTCATTTTATGGTGAAACAAGGTATAGTTTTAGGACATATTGTTTCAGAAAAAGGAATTGAAGTAGATAAATCGAAAATAGACCTTGTACGTCACTTACCCTCTCCTACTTCGGTTACAGAGGTACGTTCGTTTCTTGGCCATGCAGGGTTCTATAGGCGTTTTATCAAGGACTTCTCCAAGATGTCCAACCCTCTTTGCCGATTGCTTCAAAAAGATGTGCCATTCAAGTTTGATGAAGAGTGTAATTCGGCATTTAACCAACTCAAGGAGAAGCTAGTCTCGGCCCCCATTATTGTACCTCCAGATTGGAGCCTTCCGTTCGAGCTCATGTGCGATGCATCCGACTATGCATTAGGAGCTGTTCTAGGACAAAGAAGAGACAAGCGGCCGCATGTCATATACTATGCCTCTCGGACTCTCAACGATGCCCAATTAAACTACTCCACGACGGAAAAAGAACTTCTAGCTGTGGTTTTTGCTTTAGATAAATTCCGTTCATATTTAATTGGAACTAAAGTAATCGTTTATTCTGATCATGCAGCTTTGAGGTACTTGCTCACGAAAAAGGAAGCAAAGCCGAGGCTTATCCGATGGATGCTTCTTCTCCAAGAATTCGATATCGAAATCCAGGACAAGAAAGGAAGTGAAAACGTGGTGGCTGACCACTTGAGCCGTATGGTGCATGAAGAGGATGCCGTGCCTATCATAGAGACATTCCCAGATGAGCAACTGATGTCCGTCAAGGGTTTAATTTGTATGCGTGGAGGAGGTACCCCTCCATGCCGTGGAACCTAGTCAAGCTTAAACGGAGGTACCGTCCGGCTGCAAGACGTAAAAGAAAGCGCTACTTGGGAGGCAACCCATGCATTCAACAAAGGAAGACTTAGAAAGCACTCCAATTCCAGATTCCTAAAAACTCTTCTCTTTGTTGCTATTTAGTTGTTATTGTTTGTTTGTTTATTAATTGTGTGAGTCTATGATTGTAACATTGAGAAAATGTTTGGTTTATTGATAGGCATTGCTAAACAAGGAAAGATGGAGCCTTCATAAAGGGCGTTTACTTGAAGCCCCACTACTGGGCAAAATTCTAGAAGCAGGAGGCATCGGAGCGGAAGGCGTCGAAGCGGAAGGCGTCGAAGCAGAAGGCATAGATGCGGGAGGCATCGAAGCGGGAGGCATCGGAGCAGGAGGCATCGGAGCTAGAGCATTCCAGGCCCCAATACTTGGCCAAACGCTGGACGAGCCAGGAAAAATGTGCCTCTGGAAGTAAGCCGAAAGCCTTTGACGGTCAGTTTGACAGTCACTTTGCATCCGACCATTGGATTCTTGTAGCTCATCAAGCTTCCTCTTCATACCCGTCTAATAGTTGTTGGCAAGCACGTGCAAACTTCTATTCTCGTACTTAAGCAGTTTGATCTCCTGCTTGAGACTTTCCACCTCTGCCATCAATGATTCCACCTGACGGGAGCGGGCAAGCAGGCGTTGGCCCATGTTGGACACAAAACTCGCACACTGAACACTAAGTGCGAGGGACTCTTGAACGGCCAACTCATCGGACCGTCCTGACAGCAGCCTACTATCTTTTGGAGTAAGGAGGTTCCTAGCTACTATTGTAGCTGTTGTGGCGTCCTGCATCACAGAGTCTTCACCTGAAAGAGGACCGTTAGAAGATAAGAAAGAAGGGCGCCATACGTTACCTTGACGCGGCGCGCCCGTATCACTGCTAAGGCTCAATTCCAAGCTAAGGTTCTGATAGGAGCATATTCATGCGACTTAAATGGCTTGTTCTCGTGCATTTACGTTATGTTTCTTTAGTTATTTTAGTACTTTAAGCTATTTTCGTGTGTTTGTAGGCCGAAAGGGCTAAAGGAGCAAAAAGATGCATTTTGGAGACTTTTGGAGCACTTTTGGGCTAAGGATGGATAGCTTATGCTTGGAGCCAAAGTGTTGGACGAAATTGAAAACCTAATTGAAGACCAAAGTGTTGGAACCTTGTTCCCTTTAGTTTTAGGATATTTAAACCTTTCCTATATCCTTAGTCGTGCATAACATTCCAACATTCCACTCCTTCATTCACCACTTATCATATCATACACTTATGATATCATACACTTATCTTATCATCACCACATATCATTCATTTATTACTTATCATATCATTCATTCATCTACATATCAATAACCACTTATCATTCATTTATTACTTATCATATCATTCATTCATCTACATATCAATAACCACTTATCTTATCACTCAACATATCATTCACTTATCACTTATCTTATCATTCACTTACCACTCAACATATCACTCAACATATCATACACTTATCATTTATCATACTCATAATTATCTACACATTACAACCTAAAACACATGCACATTCACCCACATGCACAAACACACATTATTGCCGTGCACATTCCATTGCACTCCTCCTTTCATTTTCAGCCACATTCCACATGCATTTGCACATGCATTCCCTCACCAAGAAATCATTCAACACATGCATTCACTCTTTAATCCACATGCATTCACACACACTTCACACAAACAACATTCACATGCAAACACAAGCTTTAACCAACAAACAAAACAGCCAACACATGCACCATTACACTATTGCCGTGAGTTTCATTCCATTTCCAACATCTTCACATGCATTTCCAGCTTTCACATGCCTTCACATTCATTTCCAAACAATAATCACTTCAATTCACATGCACAAACATGCATTTTCAGCACCATTACACTATTGCCGTGAGTTTCATTCCATTTCCAACATCTTCACATGCATTTCCAGCTTTGCACATGCATTTCCCTTTCATTTCAACCCACATGCATCCTTTAATCATTCAAACATGCAGCCACATTCCCTCCTAGCTGCCATGTTCCCCCATTTCACCTATAAATAAGCATCCATTCTTCCACAATTCATTCACTCTTCCATACAAATTTCAGTCACAAACACCAAGCAACAAACCCCTTGTTGCCGTGGGTTCTCTTCATTTCCAGCATCATTTCCTTCTATTTCCACCACTTCCCAACCCTCCAAACCACTCCTCATCCATTTCCATAATCCCCCAAACCTCACCTTAGACCTTGTGCTACAACAACGAGGAAGAAAAGAGTGCCTAAACGTTCATACAATTCAAGTTTGAGTTGTTGGAATGTTTAGGTGTTTCTTTGATTTCAAAGTTTAAATTTAATTCTCTTTGTTTTGTACGTATAAGAGTGGAAGAGAAGAGTGCCTAAACGTTCATACAATTCACGTTTGAGTTGTTGGAATGTTTAGGGGTTTCTTTGATTTCAAACTTATGAGGAACTAAACCCCCTTTAGCTAGGGGGTGATTCAAAACTATGTTTATATTTGCAATATGAATTGATTAACTTTCGTTGGAATTTCATAAGTTGTGGATTCAATTTGTTTAATCGTTTGATTGATAATTTATTTATGAATGTTTATTAAGAATGCGCGCTTAGTTTTCATGCATGAATATGACGCTAGAATATAAGTGAATTTCATCTAATCGTTATGAACTTATATTCACAAGTAGTGGAGGTTGCTTATAAACAATCGCGTTAAACGAATTCTTGGCATAAGTTTCATGCGTATTCCATAGTAACGAATGCCTCGTCAATGTTTATGATTTCCGTTGAACTTAATGATCTTTGTTGAATGTCTCTATCATGCGTATTCCATAGTTAGGGACTTTGATTAAGAATAATTTGGTTGTAATGCGTATTCCATTCAATCCAACGAATCTAGGGAAATCTGAAAGTTAATTTAAGCGGACCTAATTAACTTGGAGCATTGAGTTTCATAATTTATCGAAAGACCAACTGAGAATCAATTTTATTTGCAAGTGTAACATGTGTGGAGAAGAACCCCTTAGCTATTCCATCATCCATATTTTCATCACATTCATCTTTACTATCTGTTTTAAATTATAATCTGTCTGTTTAATTTAATCTCGTCCAAACCACAATTCCCCCCTCTATTTTGTTAAGTCTTAATCATTTGATTTGTCTTATTTTATGTTTTTAAGTATTTGGAGTCTTTTGAACTTGTTTTGAGTCTTTTAGTTTGTCTTAGTGTTTTAAAAGTTAGTTTTATTTATTTGAGTCAAGTGTTTAGCATCCCTAGTTAATCCTCGGTTAGAACGATCCCTACTTACATCATTACTACAATTGTCACAAATAGGGTTTAGTTTGTGTGCGTATAAATCTCGCATCAAATTTTGGCGCCGTTGCCGGGGATTAGCAAAGTTGCTAATCCCTTGTCTTTATTTTTATATTTTGTTTTTCATGCATTCTTATTTCAGATTCTTAGTTTGTTTGTTTCCTTGTTTTTTTAGGTACTGTGTATGACTCGTAGCTCTCGTCCTATTATAGAGAACATCTCCGACTTTGACGGTGATTTTGAACGCACTTTGAGGAGAACGAGGAGTCAACAAGAGCCACCATAACCTCCACCACAACCTGGGCTTGAAGAAGACGCGGTAGGTGTAGAAGAAAAGCCCACGGATCAGATTTTTGAAGAAGAACAAGCCATGGCAGCAGATAATAGAACCATCAAGGAGCTTTCGGCCTCGGGTTTGGCCAATGCAAACCCTCTTTGCATTCAATACCCCGCGGCTGCCCAAGGCAAGACCGATGAATTTGAACTCAAATCCAGTTTGTTACACCATATTCCGAAGTTCCATGGCTTGTCTATGGAAGACCCCAACAAACACTTGAAGGAGTTCGAGGTGGTTTGTTCGAGCATGACCCCCGTCAATGTGGATGGGAATATATTGAAGATGAAGGCCTTTCCATTTTCACTTATGGACAAGGCCAAAGATTGGCTCTACGAACTAGCCCCGGGAACTGTGACTTCGTGGGAGAGTATGAAGTGTGCTTTCTTGGAGAAATTCTTCCCTACTTCGAGAGTGATTCTCCTACGGAAGAAAATTAGTGGTATTCAACAGAATCATGGTGAGACATTCCCGGCTTATTATGAGCGCTTCAAGGGCCTTGTAGCTTCATGTCCTCAACATCAAATGAAGGAGGAACTTCTCCTTCAATATTTCTATGAGGGCCTCCTTCCTATCGAACGTCAAATGCTTGATGCATCAGCGGGAGGAGCATTGGTGGACAAAACACCAAGGGATGCCAAGAATCTCATAGCCAACCGAGCGCTCAACGCCCAACAATATGAAGGAGTGGGCCAAAGGGAAGCACCACGGCAACAAAGTGTAAATGAGGTGAGTGCTATTTCTGAAATTCAATCACAACTTGCTAATCTTACTTCTCTTGTTTCTCAGGTTGTGATTGGTCCAAAAGCACAAGAACACCAAGTTTGTGGCGTGTGCTCAATTCAAGGGCATCCATCCGACAAGTGCCCTCAACTAATCGAGAATGGTGGGTGGGAATCTGCCAATGCCATGGGCTATGGGAATCAAAACCAACCAAGGAACGATCCATATTCTAACACATATAATCCAGGTTGGAGAGACCATCCAAACTTCAAATGGAGGGAGCCACAACAAGCTGCCCAACAAGGAGGATTTAGGCCAAACCCCCCTGGTTTTTATTCCAAGCCGTATGCACCCCAACAACCCCAACAACCCCAACAACCTTCGGCATCATCTCATTCAGGTACGTCCTTGGAAAGTGATCAAGCTATACAATTACTAACCTCTATTTCGCAGGGATTGCAAAATCAAAACAACCGGATAGCAAATAACGAAAAGGAGATGATGGATATGAAGAAACAAATAGGGCAGATTTCTGAGTTCCTTGGACAGATTAGAGAGCAAGGAAAGCTTCCTAGCTCAACCACAGTCAATCCAAAGGGAGGATTCGAATCCGCCAAGGCCATCACCCTAAGGGGTGGAAAAGAGGTTGGGACCGAGCCAAACAATCCCAAATCTATCCAGAAAGTAGATGAAGAGACGACACAACCTGAGGCAGATCACCCTAACTCGGCCAAATCAGGTAATTTAAGTTCAAATTCATGTACTTCACGTCCTAATCTGCCCAATGTACCTTTTCCTCGCAGGTTCATGCAAGAAAAAAAGGAAGAAAGCGAGAAGGACATTCTTGAAACGTTCAGGAAGGTGCAAGTGAACATACCGCTTCTCGATGCAATCAAACAGGTTCCAAAGTATGCTAAATTCCTCAAGGACCTATGCAATACAAAGAGAAGAAGGGCAAACAAAGAGGTAGTGAAGGTAAGCGAGAATGTGTCCGCTGTTTTGCAACGTAAACTGCCTACCAAGTGCAAAGACCCCGGTAGTTTCACGATTCCTTGTGTGATTGGACATAATCGTTTTGAACATGCCATGCTTGATTTAGGTGCATCCATAAATGTCATGCCTTATTCTATTTATGCATCTATGAATTTGGGTGAATTAAAACGAGATGGTGTAATTATACAATTGGCCGATCGTTCTAACGCGTATCCAAAAGGAGTTTTGGAAGATGTGCTTGTGCAGGTAAACCATTTAATTTTTCCGGCTGATTTCTACGTCCTAGACATGGAGGATTCAGCCCATTCTACATCTTTGCCGATTCTCCTTGGTAGGCCATTCATGAAGACGGCCCGAACGAAGATTGATGTATACAAAGGCACCTTGACAATGGAATTCGATGGGGAAGTGATTGATTTTAATATTTCTGAAACTATGAGATATCCCGTTGATGACCATTCTTGTTTTTCCATTGATGTTATCGATTCTTTGGCGCAGGTATACCTTGAAGAATTGAACGAGGACGCCCTGGAAACAACCATCACTAAGGCCATAGAGCGTAAAAATGAAGGATTTGGGCCAATGCAAGGCCACGGCAAGGAGGAGGAATTCTTTGCAATGGGTTCTAGTGAAGAAATAATTGAGGTTGTGGCAGCCCTTGAGTCATTGCCACAACAATATGGTAAGGTTTCACTCTCACTTTCAAATTCAGTTTCCACTAAGATGCTACCTTCTGTTGTTCAGGCACCATCGCTTGAACTTAAGCCGTTGCCGGACCATTTGAAGTATGTGTTTTTGGGAGAAGGCGAAACATTGCCCGTCATCATTTCATCAAGTCTCACGGCAATGGAGGAGGAGAAGCTTGTGAGGGTACTGCGAGAGCACAAAACAGCCATAGGGTGGACTTTGGCCGACATTAAAGGAATAAGCCCTACCACATGCATGCACCGTATACTTCTTGAGGAGGGGGCTAAACCAACTCGAGAGGCTCAGCGCCGTCTCAACCCTCCAATGATGGAAGTTGTGAAAAAGGAGATTATCAAACTTCTTGATTGTGGAGTGATTTATCCGATCTCTGATAGTCGTTGGGTGTCACCAGTGCAATGTGTTCCAAAGAAGTCCGGAGTGACAGTGGTGAAGAATGCTGAGAATGAGCTTGTGCCAACCCGCATTCAAACAGGTTGGCGAGTATGTATCGATTACCGGAAGCTAAATGCCATGACTAGGAAAGATCATTTTCCTTTGCCATTCATCGACCAGATGCTCGAAAGGTTAGCCGGTCATGCTTTTTACTGTTTTCTTGATGGATACTCTGGATATAACCAAATTGTGATAGCCCCGGATGATCAAGAGAAGACCACATTCACATGTCCCTTTGGAACATTTGCTTATCGTCGCATGCCATTTGGCTTATGCAACGCACCGGCCACTTTCCAAAGGTGTATGGTAAGTATATTTTCCGATTTTGTTGAAAAGATCATTGAGGTTTTCATGGATGATTTCAGTGTATTTGGGAGTTCATTTGATAATTGCTTGGATAATTTGACCTTAATTTTGAAACGATGTGTTGAAACTAACCTTGTCTTGAATTGGGAGAAATGTCATTTTATGGTGAAACAAGGTATAGTTTTAGGACATATTGTTTCAGAAAAAGGAATTGAAGTAGATAAATCGAAAATAGACCTTGTACGTCACTTACCCTCTCCTACTTCGGTTAGAGAGGTACGTTCGTTTCTTGGCCATGCAGGGTTCTATAGGCGTTTTATCAAGGACTTCTCCAAGATGTCCAACCCTCTTTGCCGATTACTTCAAAAAGATGTGCCATTCAAGTTTGATGAAGAGTGTAATTCGGCATTTAACCAACTCAAGGAGAAGCTAGTCTCGGCCCCCATTATTGTACCTCCAGATTGGAGCCTTCCGTTCGAGCTCATGTGCGATGCATCCGACTATGCATTAGGAGCTGTTCTAGGACAAAGAAGAGACAAGCGGCCACATGTCATATACTATGCCTCTCGGACGCTCAATGATGCCCAATTGAACTACTCCACGACGGAAAAAGAACTTCTAGCTGTGGTTTTTGCTTTAGATAAATTCCGTTCATATTTAATTGGTACTAAAGTAATCGTTTATTCTGATCATGCAGCTTTGAGGTACTTGCTCACGAAAAAGGAAGCAAAGCCGAGGCTTATCCGTTGGATTCTTCTTCTTCAAGAATTTGATATTGAAATCCGGGATAAGAAAGGAAGCGAGAATGTAGTGGCTGACCATTTAAGCCGAATGATCCACGAGGAGCATGAACATGCCGTACCTATCCCTGAAACTTTCCCCGATGAGCAGCTGCTATCCATTGAGGTAAGTGAACCATGGTATGCAGATTTAGTGAATTACTTGGTGGCTAAACAATTTCCAAATGAACTAAACAAGCACCAACGTGATAAGCTTAAAAATGATGCACGTTTCTATGTTTGGGATGACCCTTATTTGTGGAAGTATTGCTCAGATCAAATTGTACGTAGATGTGTGCATGATTCTGAATTTCACTCAATTCTAAGCTTTTGTCACACATATGCATGTGGTGGTCATTTTGGCACACAACGCACTGCCCTCAAGGTTCTAGAGTGTGGTTTTTATTGGCCGACTATATTTAGGGATGCTAGAACCTTTTGTATGTCTTGTGATCGTTGCCAACGAATGGGTAACATAGGTACCAAGGACCAAATGCCGCAAACCCCTGTCTTTAATGTTGAAATTTTTGATGTTTGGGGCATTGATTTCATGGGCCCTTTCCCTCCATCTTATGGTTTCACTTATATCTTGCTAGCCGTTGATTATGTTTCTAAATGGGTGGAAGCAAAAGCCACCCGTACTAACGATTCTAAGGTGGTTGCAGATTTCGTGAAAACTAACATTTTTGCTAGGTTTGGAATGCCGAGAGTAATCATAAGTGATGGAGGGTCTCACTTTTGCAATCGGACCATTGAGGCGTTGCTAAGAAAGTACCATGTCAACCATAAGGTCTCCACACCTTACCATCCTCAAACAAATGGCCAAGCCGAGGTGTCTAACCGAGAAATCAAACAAATTTTGGAGAAGACCGTTGGACCAACAAGGAGGGATTGGAGCTTACGTTTAGATGATGCACTGTGGGCATATCATACGGCATACAAAACACCCATTGGGATGTCACCTTTTCGGCTCGTCTATGGTAAGCCATGTCATTTGCCCGTAGAGTTAGAGCACAAGGCACATTGGGCCGTGAAGACTTTCAACATGGACATAGATGCAGCGGGAGTTCATAGGAAGCTCCAATTGAATGAACTTGAGGAGATTCGGAATGAAGCCTATGAGAATGCCCGGATGTACAAAGCCAAGACCAAAGCATTCCATGATAAAATGATTCGAACCAAGACCTTCACAGTTGGGCAGAAAGTGTTACTTTTCAACTCTCGCCTACGTTTGTTTCCTGGTAAGTTGCGTTCTAAATGGATTGGCCCGTTTGTTGTTACTAACGTTTTACCTTATGGTGCAGTACAAATCAAAAGTTCAAGGACGCAGCAAGAATTCAAAGTGAATGGGCATCGATTGAAGCCCTATTACGAGACGTTTGAGGAGCATGTCGTGGAGGAGGTACCCCTCCATGCCGTGGAACCTAGTCAAGCTTAAACGGAGGTACCGTCCGGCTGCAAGACGTAAAAGAAAGCGCTACTTGGGAGGCAACCCATGCATTCAACAAAGGAAGACTTAGAAAGCACTCCAATTCCAGATTCCTAAAAACTCTTCTCTTTGTTGATATTTCGTTTCTGCCTTGTTAGGTTGTTTAGTTGTTATTGTTTGTTTGTTTATTAATTGTGGGAGTCTATGATTGTAACATTGAGAAAATGATTGGTTTATTGATAGGCACTGCTAAACAAAGAAAGATGGAGCCTTCACAAAGGGCGTTTACTTGAAGCCCCACTACTGGGCAAAACTCTAGAAGCAGGAGGCATCGGAGCGGAAGGCGTCGAAGCGGAAGGTATAGATGCGGGAGGCATCGGGGCGGAAGGTATCAGAGCGGGAGGCATCAAAGAAGAGGCCTCAATACTTGGCCAAACGCTGGATGAGCCCGGAAAAATGTGCCTCTGGAAGTAAGCCGCAAGCCTTTGACGGTCAGTTTGACGGTCACTTTGCATCCGACCATTGGATTCTTGTAGCTCATCAAGCTTCCTCTTCATACCCGTCGAATAGTTGTTGGCAAGCACGTGCAAACTTCTATTCTCGTACTTAAGCAGTTTGATCTCCTGCTTGAGACTTTCCACCTCTGCCATCAATGATTCCACCTGACGGGAGCGGGCAAGCAGGCGTTGGCCCATATTGGACACAGAGCTCGCACACTGAACACTAAGTGCGAGGGACTCTTGAACGGCCAACTCATCGGACCGTCCTGACAGCAGCCTACTATCTTTTGGAGTGAGGAGGTTCCTAGCTACTTCTGTAGCTGTTGTGGCGTCCTGCATCACGGAGTCTTCACCTGTGAGAGGACCGTTAGAAGAAAAGAAAGAAGGGCGCCATACGTTACCTTGACGCGGCGCGCCCGTATCACTGCTAAGGCTCAATTCCAAGCTAAGGTTCGATGAGTTTGCCATTTTCAAAAGTGTTCAAAGAGAAGGGGAGGATGAAGTTAAAATTTCAAAGGGCCGGAGACGATGTTCAAGAATGGGAAATCTTCAGAGTGTGTACGTTGGCGGTGATCAATACCTCTATAAGAAGCCAAGGCAACGCGTCCACCGATTCAAAGAGCCGGATTTTCCGGCGTAAGTTAGGCGACGCTCCCTCGGCTTTTCAGAAAACGCGTTCAACTTTGTCAAAAGATTTCTGACAAAGCTGAAAACACGTGGACGCCATCATCGCAACTACACATCTTTAGCCGACAAGCGCAAAGTTCGGCGACGCTTTCTCTGCTTTTCAGAAGACGCGTGCAGCTTTGTCAAAAGGAGCCGCATCTGCACTACCACGTGTCGTTCAGAAATCGAAGGGGCGCCTGCTCAGAAATCGAAGAGGCGCCACTATTTCAAAAAGCCGGAGTTGCGGGATCAAAACGTTTGTCGACAAAGGTAAAAAGTACCACCGCTTGCTATTATCTCTATATATGTCGACCTTCGTATTTTATGGCAGGGCAAACCTGAAGAAAATGCCCAACTCTCCCGCACCTTTGAGGGCGCTCTCCCAGCAACGCCTTTTGAAATACTCAATTTTTTCTCCCCCAAAGAAGATACCAGAAACCTGGAGTACAAATAAGGCAGAAGGAAACGGTCGATCGAAGCATGTGGAGACAACCACAACAAATACATGTGCTGCTTCATTCACCGTTTCTTCAAAAGCAAAGGTATCTCATATCATCAAGGTCTAAAGCAAAAGTATCTCATATCATGCTCTTTCCCTATCTTTTTCTTTGTCCTTGTTCTTACTCGCATGGCAAAGTAAAAGAAGCAATCAGCCGGCACTTGGAGTCAGTCTTCCGTTCTGGAGCCAACTGCCTGGAATCTATTCCTGATTGCTTACCTAGCGTTGCTCTCGAGTAGTCATCTTCAACGGAGCAAGTAAGGCAAGGGAAAATGATACATTGAAGCATGTGGAGACAAACATAGGCTGAGTTATCCTCCAACCCTTTTCAATATGAATTGGAAAGATTGAACAAAGAAACAGACCAAAGGAGTAAGCTCAGACCTTCGGGGGAGACCAAAGAATCCTGCTGCCCAGATCAAGAGTAGCACAAAGGAAAATCAACGATGGGCGGCAACCAGTTCGAGAGTAAGCCTGTGAAATCACAAAGATCAAAGCCTCAATGCAATCACCAAGGCGAAGAGGGAATTTACACTCCATAACCAGATTTGCGTCCCTAAACTCTTCTCTTTGTTAATTACATTATGCCATGTTTAGTATGTTTAAGTGCTTTTTGTGTATTTACTTATGCTTTGTGTGAATCTATGCTTAAAACATTGAGGATAATGTTTGATTTAAGTGTGGGGGGGGGGGGGTAACTAAGTATGTTGATGCAAATTTGTTGAATTTTATCACCCATAACTTCAAGTGTTGTTCCTTGCTGTTTTAAATGTTTTTAAGGTGTTTTTAAACTGTTTTAGCGTGTTTTGTTTTATAACTCCGAAAAGCACATAAAAATTTGAAAAATTGTTTTGAAAAGCCTAAAAAGAGTGTTTTGAGTCGTTTTTGTGAGTTTGTGTCTTAGGGTACCTTCCAACACAATGATGAGGATTTGGTTTGTAATTGCATGACTGTTAAAAAGAGTTATAAACATGGATGAAAGTTTGATTTACTCTTGGTATATGCTTAGTTATGGTTATAATGTATGACTTCACATACAATCATAAAAGAAAAAAACAAAATTCGTTTTTGTAACATGCTTAAAGGAAGGAACTCAAACAAACGCTACAACCCTGAGAGACTTGAGCCTATAACGTTCTTTGGAGAGTATAATCTGTGATTTCTTGTTTTCTAAAGTCGTTGCATGATCTCATTATTCTTTGCTTGGTTACTACTTAGAAGGCGTTTCATCATATAGTTCCAAATGCTAGAACTCATGCCCATTTCATTCAAAGCATGACATTGAATTGCATAACATATATCAAGATGAAGTTGTGTAGTTGCCACCATAACCAAATAGCCTTACTTCCCATATTTCGTATTTATTGTAAGTTTTAACCCCGTTGAGCCTCGTTTAGCCTTTATTCTTTGTAACCCACATCACCCCTTACCTAGCCTAGAGTAGGACTTTCCTATACCCTTGTTCTTAACGTATAGTGAGCATGACTTAAATGAATTCCTTTTGAGTTACATTATGCAAGAAAATGAGTGTGGGGGAGTAAAAGTTTGTTCTTACGTTTATATGTATGTTTTGAATTTCAAAAAAAAAAAAAAAAAAAAAAAAAAAAAAAAAAAGAGTGAAAATAAGTAAGAATGAACTCACGAGCGTTGATGGTTGAAGAAAGGGTCCAAAAAGTTGAATATGGCCCTAAGTTTTGTGTGACTTTCCCTTGGGTGTTCAAAGTTGACATCTGCGTTCTTAAGGGAATTCTAAGTGCCTAATTCAATACTTTGCTCACTATTGCTTTAAGAATGTTTGTTTATCCTTCACCTTTCATTGTTAGCCAATACCCTAGCCCCGTTACAATCCTTTGACTTCTATCTTGAGTGTTATGTGTTTCAAAATGTGGAGTTTGGAATTGATATGAGCTTATGGTGTCACTGGTTCTCGCGTCTAAGTAGTAGCATTCCATTCATGAGATCATACCTAAACATACTTATTAACTCCAGAAATTGCTTCCTTTGAAATACATTTATGTGAGTGTTCATTTTTATGTTTACATCAATCTTCTCACATATACCTAGTGTAGGGTGTGTAGTCAGAAAATCTGTGTGAAAAACGAGAGTATATCTTGTAAGGATTTGAGCAAATTTTCTAAGGCATGTTACTACATTCGAAATGTGTTTTAAATGCTTAATTGTGAACTAGTATGTGGTGACTATGAGTAAGAATGTACTTAAGTGTAAAGATGGCTAAAATCTGTGGGAATAATGATTTTTAACTTGTCATGTGCTTTGGAAATCCCTGAGACGTTTGTTGGAAGGTTTAGGTTGCGTTTTACTTGTTCGTTTTGTTTTGTTTCTGGTTTCTTTTTGTTTTGTTTTGCTCGAGGACTAGCAAAAGATAAGTGTGGGGGTATTTGATAGGAGCATATTCATGCGACTTAAATGGCTTGTTCTCGTGCATTTACGTTATGTTTCTTTAGTTATTTTAGTACTTTAAGCTATTTTCGTGTGTTTGTAGGCCGAAAGGGCTAAAGGAGCAAAAAGATGCATTTTGGAGACTTTTGGAGCACTTTTGGGCTAAGGATGGATAGCTTATGCTTGGAGCCAAAGTGTTGGACGAAATTGAAAACCTAATTGAAGACCAAAGTGTTGGAACCTTGTTCCCTTTAGTTTTAGGATATTTAAACCTTTCCTATATCCTTAGTCGTGCATAACATTCCAACATTCCACTCCTTCATTCACCACTTATCATATCATACACTTATGATATCATACACTTATCTTATCATCACCACATATCATTCATTTATTACTTATCATATCATTCATTCATCTACATATCAATAACCACTTATCATTCATTTATTACTTATCATATCATTCATTCATCTACATATCAATAACCACTTATCTTATCACTCAACATATCATTCACTTATCACTTATCTTATCATTCACTTACCACTCAACATATCACTCAACATATCATACACTTATCATTTATCATACTCATAATTATCTACACATTACAACCTAAAACACATGCACATTCACCCACATGCACAAACACACATTATTGCCGTGCACATTCCATTGCACTCCTCCTTTCATTTTCAGCCACATTCCACATGCATTTGCACATGCATTCCCTCACCAAGAAATCATTCAACACATGCATTCACTCTTTAATCCACATGCATTCACACACACTTCACACAAACAACATTCACATGCAAACACAAGCTTTAACCAACAAACAAAACAGCCAACACATGCACCATTACACTATTGCCGTGAGTTTCATTCCATTTCCAACATCTTCACATGCATTTCCAGCTTTCACATGCCTTCACATTCATTTCCAAACAATAATCACTTCAAATCACATGCACAAACATGCATTTTCAGCACCATTACACTATTGCCGTGAGTTTCATTCCATTTCCAACATCTTCACATGCATTTCCAGCTTTGCACATGCATTTCCCTTTCATTTCAACCCACATGCATCCTTTAATCATTCAAACATGCAGCCACATTCCCTCCTAGCTGCCATGTTCCCCCATTTCACCTATAAATAAGCATCCATTCTTCCACAATTCATTCACTCTTCCATACAAATTTCAGTCACAAACACCAAGCAACAAACCCCTTGTTGCCGTGGGTTCTCTTCATTTCCAGCATCATTTCCTTCTATTTCCACCACTTCCCAACCCTCCAAACCACTCCTCATCCATTTCCATAATCCCCCAAACCTCACCTTAGACCTTGTGCTACAACAACGAGGAAGAAAAGAGTGCCTGATAGGAGCATATTCATGCGACTTAAATGGCTTGTTCTCGTGCATTTACGTTATGTTTCTTTAGTTATTTTAGTCCTTTAAGCTATTTTCGTGTGTTTGTAGGTCCAAAGGGCTAAAGGAGCAAAAAGATGCATTTTGGAGACTTTTGGAGCACTTTTGGGCTAAGGATGGATAGCTTATGCTTGGCGCCAAAATGTTGGACGAAATTGAAGACCAAAGTGTTGGAACTTTGTTCCCTTTAGTTTTAGGACATTTAAACCTTTCCAATTCCCTTATGCCGTGCATCTCCACCTTTCTCCCAATATCATATCACTTATCATTCATCACATATCATATCACTTATCATTCATCACATATCATATCACTTTAAACATTCACCCACATGCATTTCCACCCACATGCTATCCCATTTCAGATTGTCATTTCCCCTTTAATCAACACATGCATCCCCTCACCAAGAAATCATTCATTCCACATGCAATCAGAAAATCCACTTCATAACACATGCATCTTGGCAGATTTCACATGCACTCATGCACATTCACCTTAATTTTCAGATTATTCCTTCATCATTGCACCACACATTCATTGCACATGCTTTCACATTCAACACACATGCAATTCCAGATTTCACATGCACACACAAACATTAGCACATGCAACCTAGCTGTCATGTTCCCCCCATTTCACCTATAAATACTCATTCATTCATTCTCATTCATACACAATTCATTTCACAACAGAAATTGGTCCCTTGGGGCCATGCCCTTCACAAAAGTCCATCCATTCCATTCATACACTTCATCCATTGCAGAAATGTAGACCATAAACCCCCCTTTGTGCCGTGACTCTCCCTTATAATCCAAACACCATCCATCCATTTCCATAATTCCCCAATCCATTCAACACACCAACAACATCCCTTAGACCTTGTGCTACAACAACGAGGAAGAGAAGAGTGCCTAAACGTTCATACAATTCAAGTTTGAGTTGTTGGAATGTTTAGGTGTTTCTTTGATTTCAATGTTTAAATTCAATTCTCTTTGTTTTGTACGTATGAGGGATGGAAGACAAGAGTGCCTAAACGTTCATACAATTCAAGTTTGAGTTGTTGGAATGTTTAGGTGTTTCTTTGATTTCAGAATAGGGTCCCTTATTAATTCTATGTTCATTCATGTTTTATATTAGCCTTGCAAAGTTTGCCATGTAATCAAGTTAGAATGCTCATTTAATCTATCTATTTCCTGTTTCATTCTCCAATTTAATTGTGACTTAGTGTGTTGATTTTAGTGCTTGATCATCATTTGAATTAACCACAGGTTGTTTAGCCAAGATTAAAGCACACATCATGCATAATCTTGGTGGATATGTGAATGAATGAAGGGAATGTTTTGCAAACATCCTGTCGAGTGTTCCCTTTGGTTTTGTGAAAGTTTCTTATGCACTACATATTCTTGATTAGGAACCAAAGTTGCACATCACAATTAGGTTCATGATTAGGGACATTTGATCAAGTCCACACATCATATGGCTGATCATATCTAAGTGAAACAAACCCAAGAAATAAGTAGAGGGATGAGTATAAACTGACTTAACAAGCATGGACTTGGCTTAGCAATGGTGAAATCGAATCTCTAGCTACATCTCTATTTGTGCTATCTCATTTCATTAGTTGTTGATTCATTCATCTTGTGTTTACTTTATTTCCTTATGCTTTAATTTACAATCTGTCATTTTAGTTAATTTCGTCCAAAACTAAATTCCCCTTTACTTTATTGTCCAATTTAGTTAGAAAGTGTCTTAGTTTATGTTTCTAAGTGTTTTGATTCATTTTGTTACACAAATTCGTCCAAATTTGTGTTTGTGCTCAAATCTGCCCAGAAAGTGGTTTTTAGGCAGATTTGAGTGTGTTTGTGTTGTTTTGAGTCTTTTGGTTTGGTTTAGTGTTTTAAAGTTTAGTTTTGCATTCTTTGAGTCTAGTATAGTGTTTCATATTGTGTTTTTACGTTTGAATCAAGCCATTCGTCCAACATTGAGTTTAAGGTCAGAAACCGCCTAGTTTGTGTTTTTAGGCAGTTTTGAGTCTATTGAACTTGTTTTGAGTCCTTTGAGTCTTTGTGAACGTTTTTAACTTTGTTTTTACGTTTTTGAGTCAAATCCAAGTGATTAACAATCCCTCCTAATCCCCGGTCCAGAACGATCCCTACTTATACATATACTACAATTTGACGAAAAGAGGGTTTAATTTGTGTGCGTATAATTCTCGCATCAAATTTTGGCGCCGTTGCCGGGGATTAGAAAATTTGCTAATCCCTTGGATTGTTTTATTTTTGTTTGTTTTTATTCCAGATTCTTAATCTTGTTTTGTTTCTTGTTTTAGGTACTAGTTTATGACTTGGAGTTCTCATCCGATTCGTGAACATATCCTGGATTGATTGGGTTCTTCGTCCGGCTGCAAGACGTAAAAGAAAGCGCTACTTGGGAGGCAACCCAATGCACTGAAAAAAAAAAAAAAAACAAATTTCATATATTAAATAAAATACTAAACATGGAGAAAGATGGAGCTTCACAAAGGTTGTTTACGTGAAGCCCCACTACGAGGCGTCGGAGCGGAAGGCATAGTAGCGGAAGGCATAGAAGCAGAGGGCTTTGAAACAGAAGGCATCGAAGGGGAAGGCATCGGAGTGGAAGGCATCGGAGCGGGAGGCATCGGAGCTAGAGCATTCCAGGCCTCAATACTTGGCCAAGCGCTGGATGAGCCAGGAAAAAGGTGCCTCTGGAGGAAAGACGAAAACCTTTGACGGTCACTGTGAATCCGACCTTCAGACTCTTGCAGCTCATCAAGCTTCCTCTTCATGCCCGTCGAATAGTTGTTGGCAAGCACGTGCAAACTTCTATTCTCGTACTTAAGCTGCTGGATCTCTTGCTTAAGACTTTCCACCTCTGCCATCAATGATTCCACCTGACGGGAGCGGGCAAGCAGGCGTTGGCCCATGTTGGACACAGAACTCGCACACTGAACACTAAGTGCGAGGGACTCTTGAACGGCCAACTCATCGGACCGTCCTGACAGCAGCCTGCTATCTTTTGGAGTGAGGAGGTTCCTAGCTACTATTGTAGCTGTTGTGGCGTCCTGCATCACGGAGTCTTCACCTGTAAGAAGACCGTTAGAAGATAAGAAAGAAGGGCGCCATACGTTACCTTGACGCGGCGCGCCCGTATCACTGCTAAGGCTCAATTCCAAGCTAAGGTTCGATGAGTTTGCCATTTTTCAAAAGTGTTCAAAGAAAAGGGGATGGAGTTAAATTTCAAAGGGCCGGAGTCGATTTTCAAAGAATGGGAAATCTTCAGAGTGTGTTTGTTGTGGTGATCGATAGCTCAATAAAAAAGCCAAGGCGACGCGTACACCGATTCAAAAAGCCGGAATTTCCGGCGTAATTTAGGCAACGCTTTCTCGGCTTTTCAGAAGACGCGTTCAACTTTGTCAAAAGATTTCTTCTTTTCAGACAACACGTGGAGGCCATCACCGCAACTACATATCTTTAGCCGACAAGCGCAAAGTTCGGCGACGATTTCTCTGCTTTTCAGAAAACGCGTGCAGCTTTGTCAAAAGGAGCCGCATCTGCACTACCACGTGTCGTTCAGAAATCGAAAGGGCGTCGCTCAGAAATCGAAGGGGCGCCTGCTCAGAAATCGAAGAGACGTCTTCAAAGATCGAACAGGCGCCACTATTTCAAAAAGCCGGATTTGCGGGATCAAAACGTTTGTTGACAAGGGTAAAAGAAGAGTACCACCACTTGATATTATCTCTATATATGTCGACCTTCGTCTTTTATGGCAAGGAAAACCTGAAGAAAATGCCCAACTCTCCCTCACCTCTGAGGGCGCACTCCCAACAAAGCCTTTCGAATTACTCTACTTCTTCTTCTTCCCCAAAAATGATACCAGATGCCTGGAGTACAGATGACCCAGGAGGAAACGGCGAATTGAAGTATGCTGTTTCATTCACCGCTTCTTCAAAAGCAAAGGTATCTCATATCATCAAGGTCTAAAGCAAAAGTATCTCATATCATGCTCTTTCCCTGTCCTTTCCTTTGTCCTTGTTATTACTCGCATGGCAAAGTAAAACAAAAGCAATCAGAGGCACTTGGAGTCAGTCTTCTGTTCTGGAACCGAGTGCCTGGAATCCATTCCTGATTGCTTACCTAGCATTGCTCTCGACCACTTCTGCAAGGGGAGCAAGCAAGGCAAGGAAAATGATACATTGAAGCATGTGGAGACAAACATAGGCTGAGTTATCCTCCAACCCTTTTCAATACGAATTGGAAAGATTGAACAAAGAAACAGACCAAAGGAGTATGCTCAGACCTCCGGGGGAGACCAAAAGAATCCTGTTGCCCAGTTCAAGAGTAGCACAAAGGAAAATCAACGATGGGTGGAACCCCTGTGGAATCAACAACATCAAGCCTCAATGCAATCACCAAGGAGAAGATGGAATTTACATTCCACAACCAGATTTGCGTCTCTAAACTCTTCTCTTTGTTAATTACATTCTGCCATGTTTAGTATGTTTAGTTGCTTTTTGTGTGTTTTGTGTGAATCTATGCTTAAAACATTGAGGACAATGTTTGATTTAAGTGTGGGGGGGTAACTAATGTTGTTAATGCAAATTCGTGGGATTTTATCACCCATAACTTCAAATGTTGTTCCTTGCTGTTTTAAGGTGTTTTTTAAAGTTGTTTTAGAGTGTTTTAGTATGTTTTGTTTTTATAACTCCGAAAATACCATAAAAATTTAAAAAAATTGTTTTGAAAAGCCTAAAAAGAGTGTTTTGAGTCGTTTTTGTGTGTTTGTGTCTTAGGGTACCTTCCAACACAATGATAAGGATTTGGTTTGTAAATTGCATGACTGTTAAAAAGAGTTATAAACATAGAGAAAAGTTTGATTTACTCTTGGTATATGCTTGGTTATGGTTATAATATATGACTTCACATGCAATCATAAAAGAAAAATTCGTTTTTGTGACATGCTTGAAGGAAGGAATTTAGAATAACATTACAACCCTGAGAGACTTGAGCTTTAAACATTCTTTGGAGAGTATTAATCTGTGATTCTTGTTTTCAAACTCGTTGCATGATCTCATTATTCTTGCTTGGTTGCTAATTAGAAGGCGTTTCATCACTTAGTTCCAAATGCTAGAACTTGCATCCATTCCATTCAAAGCATGATATTGAGTGCATAATATATATCAAGATGAAGTGTGTAGTGAAGCCATCAACCAAACAGCCAACCCATGCACTATATTTTGTAGGTCATAACCCCCATTGAGCCATTGTTAGCCTTTGTTATTTCTTTATCCATATCATCCCTACCTAGATTAGAACCACCCATACCCTTGTTCTTGAAGCATAGTAAGCATGATTTTGAGGGAATCCTTTCGATTATGCAAAACAACAAGTGTGGGGGAATTTGTGTGTGTGTGTTGATATGCCATAAAAAAAAAAAAAAAAAAAAAAAGAAATAAGGCATGAGTGAGAATAAAAAGAAAAAAAAAATTCGTGGAAAAAGAAAAAGAAAAGAAAAAGTTGTGAAAAGAAAGAAAAAGAGTATGAAATAAGTGAAAATAAGCTCACATGTTTGTGGTAGTTGAAGAAAGGGTCCAAAACGTTGAATATGGCCCTATGAGTTGTGTGAATTTTCCCCTTGTGTGTCTAAGTGAGTTTCTGCAATCAAGAGTGATTCTAAGTGTCAAATTTCATTACTTTGCTTGTTATTGCCTAAAGAACGTTTGTTATCCTTACCTTTTATTGTTAGCCAATCACCCTTAACCCGTTACAACCCTTATGCTTCTATCTTGATCATTATGTTTTCAATAATGTGGAGTTTGGAATTGATGTAAGCATATGGTGTCCCTGGTTCTCGCATCTAATTAGTAGCATTCCTTTCATGAGATCATATTCATATACATTCCAGAAAAGTGCTTTCCTTGTTATAAATATATGTGAGTGTTTAGTTTCATATTTACATCAATCTTCTCACATATACTTAGTGTAGGGTGGGTAATCAGAAATTCTGTGTGGAAATAAGAGAGTATCTGGTAAGGAATTAAATGAATTCTCTAAGGCATGTTACTACATTCAAAGGTTGTTTTAAATTGATTAAATGAGAACTAGTATGTGGTAACTATGAGTAAGAATGTACGTAAGTGTAAAGATGGCTAAAATCTGTGGGACTAATGATTTTTAACTTGTCATGTGCATTGGAAATCCGTGAGACGATTGTTGGAAGGTGTAGGTTGTGTTTTGTTCGTTTTGTCTAGTTTCGTGTTCTTTTGTTGTTTTGTTTTGCTCGAGGACTAGCAAAAGATAAGTGTGGGGGTATTTGATAGGAGCATATTCATGCGACTTAAATGGCTTGTTCTCGTGCATTTACGTTATGTTTCTTTAGTTATTTTAGTCCTTTAAGCTATTTTCGTGTGTTTGTAGGTCCAAAGGGCTAAAGGAGCAAAAAGATGCATTTTGGAGACTTTTGGAGCACTTTTGGGCTAAGGATGGATAGCTTATGCTTGGCGCCAAAATGTTGGACGAAATTGAAGACCAAAGTGTTGGAACTTTGTTCCCTTTAGTTTTAGGACATTTAAACCTTTCCAATTCCCTTATGCCGTGCATCTCCACCTTTCTCCCAATATCATATCACTTATCATTCATCACATATCATATCACTTATCATTCATCACATATCATATCACTTTAAACATTCACCCACATGCATTTCCACCCACATGCTATCCCATTTCAGATTGTCATTTCCCCTTTAATCAACACATGCATCCCCTCACCAAGAAATCATTCATTCCACATGCAATCAGAAAATCCACTTCATAACACATGCATCTTGGCAGATTTCACATGCACTCATGCACATTCACCTTAATTTTCAGATTATTCCTTCATCATTGCACCACACATTCATTGCACATGCTTTCACATTCAACACACATGCAATTCCAGATTTCACATGCACACACAAACATTAGCACATGCAACCTAGCTGTCATGTTCCCCCCATTTCACCTATAAATACTCATTCATTCATTCTCATTCATACACAATTCATTTCACAACAGAAATTGGTCCCTTGGGGCCATGCCCTTCACAAAAGTCCATCCATTCCATTCATACACTTCATCCATTGCAGAAATGTAGACCATAAACCCCCCTTTGTGCCGTGACTCTCCCTTATAATCCAAACACCATCCATCCATTTCCATAATTCCCCAATCCATTCAACACACCAACAACATCCCTTAGACCTTGTGCTACAACAACGAGGAAGAGAAGAGTGCCTAAACGTTCATACAATTCAAGTTTGAGTTGTTGGAATGTTTAGGTGTTTCTTTGATTTCAATGTTTAAATTCAATTCTCTTTGTTTTGTACGTATGAGGGATGGAAGACAAGAGTGCCTAAACGTTCATACAATTCAAGTTTGAGTTGTTGGAATGTTTAGGTGTTTCTTTGATTTCAGAATAGGGTCCCTTATTAATTCTATGTTCATTCATGTTTTATATTAGCCTTGCAAAGTTTGCCATGTAATCAAGTTAGAATGCTCATTTAATCTATCTATTTCCTGTTTCATTCTCCAATTTAATTGTGACTTAGTGTGTTGATTTTAGTGCTTGATCATCATTTGAATTAACCACAGGTTGTTTAGCCAAGATTAAAGCACACATCATGCATAATCTTGGTGGATATGTGAATGAATGAAGGGAATGTTTTGCAAACATCCTGTCGAGTGTTCCCTTTGGTTTTGTGAAAGTTTCTTATGCACTACATATTCTTGATTAGGAACCAAAGTTGCACATCACAATTAGGTTCATGATTAGGGACATTTGATCAAGTCCACACATCATATGGCTGATCATATCTAAGTGAAACAAACCCAAGAAATAAGTAGAGGGATGAGTATAAACTGACTTAACAAGCATGGACTTGGCTTAGCAATGGTGAAATCGAATCTCTAGCTACATCTCTATTTGTGCTATCTCATTTCATTAGTTGTTGATTCATTCATCTTGTGTTTACTTTATTTCCTTATGCTTTAATTTACAATCTGTCATTTTAGTTAATTTCGTCCAAAACTAAATTCCCCTTTACTTTATTGTCCAATTTAGTTAGAAAGTGTCTTAGTTTATGTTTCTAAGTGTTTTGATTCATTTTGTTACACAAATTCGTCCAAATTTGTGTTTGTGCTCAAATCTGCCCAGAAAGTGGTTTTTAGGCAGATTTGAGTGTGTTTGTGTTGTTTTGAGTCTTTTGGTTTGGTTTAGTGTTTTAAAGTTTAGTTTTGCATTCTTTGAGTCTAGTATAGTGTTTCATATTGTGTTTTTACGTTTGAATCAAGCCATTCGTCCAACATTGAGTTTAAGGTCAGAAACCGCCTAGTTTGTGTTTTTAGGCAGTTTTGAGTCTATTGAACTTGTTTTGAGTCCTTTGAGTCTTTGTGAACGTTTTTAACTTTGTTTTTACGTTTTTGAGTCAAATCCAAGTGATTAACAATCCCTCCTAATCCCCGGTCCAGAACGATCCCTACTTATACATATACTACAATTTGACGAAAAGAGGGTTTAATTTGTGTGCGTATAATTCTCGCATCAGTGCCTAAACGTTCATACAATTCAAGTTTGAGTTGTTGGAATGTTTAGGTGTTTCTTTGATTTCAAAGTTTAAATTTAATTCTCTTTGTTTTGTACGTATAAGAGTGGAAGAGAAGAGTGCCTAAACGTTCATACAATTCACGTTTGAGTTGTTGGAATGTTTAGGGGTTTCTTTGATTTCAAACTTATGAGGAACTAAACCCCCTTTAGCTAGGGGGTGATTCAAAACTATGTTTATATTTGCAATATGAATTGATTAACTTTCGTTGGAATTTCATAAGTTGTGGATTCAATTTGTTTAACCGTTTGATTGATAATTTATTTATGAATGTTTATTAAGAATGCGCGCTTAATTTTCATGCATGAATATGACGCTAGAATATAAGTGAATTTCATCTAATCGTTATGAACTTATATTCACAAGTAGTGGAGGTTGCTTATAAACAATCGCGTTAAACGAATTCTTGGCATAAGTTTCATGCGTATTCCATAGTAACGAATGCCTCGTCAATGTTTATGATTTCCGTTGAACTTAATGATCTTTGTTGAATGTCTCTATCATGCGTATTCCATAGTTAGGGACTTTGATTAAGAATAATTTGGTTGTAATGCGTATTCCATTCAATCCAACGAATCTAGGGAAATCTGAAAGTTAATTTAAGCGGACCTAATTAACTTGGAGCATTGAGTTTCATAATTTATCGAAAGACCAACTGAGAATCAATTTTATTTGCAAGTGTAACATGTGTGGAGAAGAACCCCTTAGCTATTCCATCATCCATATTTTCATCACATTCATCTTTACTATCTGTTTTAAATTATAATCTGTCTGTTTAATTTAATCTCGTCCAAACCACAATTCCCCCCCCCTCTATTTTGTTAAGTCTTAATCATTTGATTTGTCTTATTTTATGTTTTTAAGTATTTGGAGTCTTTTGAACTTGTTTTGAGTCTTTTAGTTTGTCTTAGTGTTTTAAAAGTTAGTTTTATTTATTTGAGTCAAGTGTTTAGCATCCCTAGTTAATCCCCGGTTAGAACGATCCCTACTTACATCATTACTACAATTGTCACAAATAGGGTTTAGTTTGTGTGCGTATAAATCTCGCATCAGGTTCGTTGAGTTTGCCATTTTTCAAAAGTGTTCAAAGAGAAGGGTTGGAGTTAAATTTCCAAGGGCCGGAGTCGATTTTCAAGAATGGGAAATCTTCAGAGTGTGTTGTTGGCGGTGATCGATAGCTCTATAAAAAGCCAAAGCGACGCGTCCACCGATTCAAAGAGCCGGATTTTCCGGCGTAAGTTAGGCGACGCTTTCTCGGCTTTTCAGAAGACGCGTTCAACTTTATCAAAAGATTTCTTCTTTTCAGACAACACGTGGAAGCCATCATCGCAACTACACATCTTTAGCCAACAAGCGCAAAGTTCGGCGACGCTTTCTCTGCTTTTCAGAAAACGCGTGCAGCTTTGTCAAAAGGAGCCGCATCCGCACTACTACGTGTCGTTCACAAAGCGAAGGGGCGCCTGCTCAGAAATCAAAGAGGCGTCTTCAAAGATCGAAGAGGCGCCACTATTTCAAAAAGCCGGATTTGCGGGATCAAAACGTTTGTCGACAAGGGTAAAAGAACAGTACGACCACTTGCTATTATCTCTATATATGTCGACCTTCATTTTTTTTGGCAAGGCAGACCTGAAGAAAATGCCCAGCTCTTCCTCACCTCTGAGGCCGCAAAGCCTTTCGAAATACTCAATTCTTTCTTCTTCCCCAAAGATGATACCAGATGACTGGAGTACATATGACCCAGGAGGAAACGGCGGATTGAAGCATGTGCTGATTCATTCACTGCTTCTTCAAAGCAAAGGTATCTCATATCATCAAGGTCTAAAGCAAAAGTATCTCATATCATGCTCTTTCCCTGTCCTTTCCTTTGTCCTTGTTATTACTCGCATGGCAAAGTAAACGAAAGCAATCAGAGGCACTTGGAGTCAGTCTTCTGTTCTGGAACCGACTGCCTGGAATCCATTCCTGATTGCTTACCTAGCGTTGCTCTCGAGTAGTCATCTTCAACGGTTGATACACTTCCAGAGAAGAGACCACTTCTGCAAGGGGAGCAAGCAAGGCAAGGGAAAATGATACATTGAAGCATGTGGAGACAAACATAGGCTGAGTTATCCTCCAACCCTTTTCAATACGAATTGGAAAGATTGAACAAAGAAACAGACCAAAGGAGTAGGCTCAGACCTTCGGGGGAGACCAAAAGAATTCTGCTGCTCAGTTCAAGAGTAGCACAAAGGAAAATCAACGATGGGAGGAACCCCTGTGGAATCAACAACATCAAGCCTCAATGAAATCAACAAGGAGAAGATGGAATTTACATTCCACAACCAGATTTGCGTCTCTAAACTCTTCTCTTTGTTATTTACATTCTGCCATGTTTAGTATGTTTAAATGCTTTTTGTGTGTTTACTTATGCTTTGTATGATTTTAAGCTTAAAACATTGAGGACAATGTTTGATTTAAGTGTGGGGGGGTAACTAATGTTGTTAATGCAAATTCGTGGGATTTTATCGCCCATAACTTCAAATGTTGTTCCTTACTGTTTTAAGGTGTTTTTAAGTTGTTTTAGAGTGTTTTAGTATGTTTTGTTTTTATAACTCCGAAAATACCATAAAAATTTGAAAAAATTGTTTTGAAAAGCCTAAAAAGAATGTTTTGAGTCGTTTTTGTGTGTTTGTGTCTTAGGGTACCTTCCAACACAATAATGAGGATTTGGTTTGTAATTGCATGACTGTTAAAAAGAGTTATAAACATGGATGAAAGTTTGATATACTCTTGGTATATGCTTGGTTATGGTTATAATGTATGACTTCACATGCAATCATAAAAGAAAAATTCGTTTTTGTAACATGCTTGAAGGAAGGAACTCAAACAAACGCTACAACCCTGAGAGACTTGAGCCTATAACGTTCTTTGGAGAGTATAATCTGTGATTTCTTGTTTTCTAAAGTCGTTGCATGATCTCATTATTCCTTGCTTGGTTACTACTTAGAATGCAATTGTATCATGATAGAACTAAATGCTAGAACTTATATCCGTTTCATTCAAAGCATGATATTGATTGCATAACATACAATAAGATGAAGTTGTTAGTCAAGCCAAAGCCAAAAAGCCTATCCCTTTTCACATGTATTGCAGGATTACCCCTTTTGAGCCTTTTCAAGCTTATTTTCTTTGTTAACCCCTTGTTCTTAAAGGATAGTGAAGCATGACTTAGAATGAACTCCTTTTGATCAATATACTGCAGAAAATAAGTGTGGGGGAAGATAATAGGGCACGGCCAAAGAATGAAATAAAGAAAAAAATAAAAAATAAAAAATAAAAAAAATAAAAAAAATAAAAATAAAAAAAATAAAAAAAATAAAATAAAATAAAAAGTTGAAAAATAAGTGAGAATGATCTCACAAGCATTGGTTATTGAAACTAGGGTCCAAAAGAGTGAATTTGACCCTAGTTGTTGCATGAATCTTCCCTTGTGTTTAAAAGTTGATTTCTGCCATTAAAAGTGAGTTTAAGTGTCAATTTCATTACTTCGCTTTCTATTACCTTTGTTTCACTTTACCTTTCTTTGTTAACCCATTACCCTTAGCCCCGTTACAACCCTCAACTTCTATCTTGATGTTATGTATTCAATATGTGGAGTTTGGAATTGATATGAGCTTATGGAATCACTGGTTCTCATTCTAAGTAGTAGCATTCCATTCATGAGATCATATACATGTTAATAATTCCAGAAAATGCTTTCCTTGTTATAACAATTGTGAGTGTTCGTCTACATGTTTACATCAATCTTCTCACATATACCTAGTGTAGGGAGTGTAGTCAGAAAATCTGTGTGAAAAACGAGTGCATATCTTGTAAGGATTTGAGCAAATTCTCTAAGGCATGTTACTACATTCAAAACATGGTTTTAAATGCTTAATTGTGAAATAATATGTGGTGACTATGAGTAAGAATGTACTTAAGTGTAGAGATGGCTAAAATCTGAGGGAATAATGATTTTTAACTTGTCATGTGCATTGGAAATCCCTAAGACGATTGTTGGAAGGTTTAGGTTTTGTTTTGTTTTTCTGTTTTGCTCGAGGACTAGCAAAAGATAAGTGTGGGGGTATTTGATAGGAGCATATTCATGCGACTTAAATGGCTTGTTCTCGTGCATTTACGTTATGTTTCTCTCGTTATTTTAGTCCTTTATGCTTCTTTTGTGTGTTTTCAGGATAATAAGACGTGTTTGACGAAAGGATGCATTGTGGAGTGTTTTGGAGCACTATTGGGCTAAGGATGGATAGCTTATACTTGGAGCCCAAGTGTTGGATGAAATTGAAGGCCTTGTATGCACTTGAAGACACAAAACAATGGCCCTAACCCAATCACATAACACCTTGCCATGGGCTTAACACAAACACCATTCCTTGCCATGCAAGGATGAGCAATTTGGGTCCATTTCATGTACTTAAACTCTAGCCCAATCCACAATCACTTCAAAGCAATGCAAAACCTTTCAACACCCTTTAATCATCCCCCTTTAAGTTATGATTTTATTTCCTAACCCTACATGCATTCAATTAACATCTCATTTCATACACAACACACCACAAACACATCCCATCCTTCCCTAGCCGTGAGTTTCTTTCCATTTTCTATCTTTCCTCATCCATTTCCATAATTCCCCAATCCATTCAACACACCAACAACATCCCTTAGACCTTGTGCCACAACGAAGAGGAAGAGAAGAGTGCCTAAACGTTCATACAATTCAAAGTCCGAATTGTTGGAATGTTTGGGTGTTTCTTTGATTTCAAAGTTATAATTTAATTCTCTTTGTTTTGTACTTATAAGGATTGGAAGAGAAGAGTGCCTAAACGTTCATACAATTCAAGTTTGAGTTGTTGGAATGTTTAGGTGTTTCTTTGATTTCAAAGTTATGAGGAACTAAACCCCCTTTAGCTAGGGGGTGATTCGAAACTATGTTTATATTTGCAATATGAATTGATTAACTTTCGTTGGAATTTCATAAGTTGTGGATTCAATTTGTTTAACCGTTTGATTGATAACTTATTTATGAATGTTTATTAAGAATGCGCGCTTAATTTTCATGCATAAATATGACGCTAGAATATAAGTGAATTTCACCTAATCGTTATGAATTTATATTCACAAGTAGTGGAGGTTGCTTATAAACAATCGTGTTAAACGAATTCTTGGCATAAGTTTCATGCGTATTCCACAGTAACGAATGCCTCGTCAATACTTATAGTTTTCATAATGCATAATGATCTTTGATTGTATCTTTATTGTGCTTTTCACGTAAAGGACTTTTGGAGAATGTGGTGAATTGCGTTGCGCTAACCCATCCAATTCATTGACTTAAGGAGAACTTGACGGTTAATTTAAGCGGACCTAATTAACCCGGGGTGTTGAGTTTCACAACTTATCGAAAGACCAACTGAGAATCAATATTGTATGCAAGTGTAACATGTGTGGAGAAGAACCCCTTGGCTATTCCATCATCCATATTTTCATCACATTCATATTTACATTTTGCCTTTAATTATATTCTGTCCATTTAATTTAATATCGTCCAAACACATTTCCCCCATATTTCGTTGAGTCTTAATCATTCGTATTTGTTTTATTTTTATATCTTTAAGCTTTTGGAGTCATAAACAGTTTCAAATTCGTCTAAATCAAGTTCTAGTTTCTATTTGAGTCAGTTTGATTGTTTTAGGCAGTTTGAGTTTTTCAAAGCCATTCTGAGTCATAGTAGTCCTGTTAAGAGTATTTACATTTAGTTTTTGTGTTTTCAAGTCAATTCAAAATAGATTAGCGCCCCTAGTTAATCCCCGGTTAGAACGATCCCTACTTACATCATTACTACAATTGTCACAAATAGGGTTTAATTTGTGTGCGCATAAATCACGCATCAAAAGGACAGGGAAAGAGCATGATATGAGATACTTTTGCTTTAGACCTTGATGATATGAGATACCTTTGCTTTTGAAGAAACGGCGAATGAAGCAGCACATGTATTTGTTGTGGTTGTCTCCACATGCTTCGATCGACCGTTTCCTTCTGCGTTATTTGTACTCCAGGTTTCTGGTATCTTCTTTGGGGGAGAAAAAATTGAGTAATTCAAAAGGCGTTGCTGGGAGAGCGCCCTCAGAGGTGCGGAAGAGTTGGACATTTTCTTCAGGTTTGCCTTGCCATAAAAGACGAAGGTCGACATATATAGAGATAATATCAAGTGGTGGTACTGTTCTTTTACCCTTGTCGACAAACGTCTCTTCAATTTCTGAGCAAACGGCTCTTCGATTTCTGAACGGACGCCCCTTCGATTTCTGCACAGGCGCCCCTTCGCTTTCTGAACGACACGTGGTAGTGCGGATGCGGCTCTGTCAGAGCTCTTTTGAAAAAGTCGCACGCGTTTTCTGAAAAGCAGAGAAAGCGTCGCCGAAATTTACGCATGTCGGCAAAAGTGTAGCTGCGATGATGACCTCCACGTGAACTTTTGACAAAGTTGAACGCGTTTTCTGAAAAGCAGAGAAAGCGTCGCCGAACTTCCGCCGGAAATTCCGGCGTTTTGAATCGGTGGACGCGTCGCCTTGGCTTCTTATAGAGGTATCGATCATCGCCAACAACACACTCTGAAGATTTCCCATTCTTGAACATCGTCTCCGGCCCTTTGAAATTTTAACTCCATCCATCCCTTCTCTTTTGAACACTTTTAAAAAAAATGGCAAACTCATCGAACCTTAGCTTAGAATTGAGTCTCAGCAGTGATATGGGCGCGCCGCGTCAAGGTAACGTATGGCGCCCTTCTTTCTTATCTTCTAACGGTCCTCTTACAGGTGAAGACTCTGTGATGCAGGACGCCACAACAGCTACAATAGTAGCTAGGAACCTCCTCACTCCAAAAGATAGTAGGCTGCTGTCAGGATGGTCCGATGAGTTGGCCGTTCAAGAGTCCCTCGCACTTAGTGTTCAGTGTGCGAGTTCTGTGTCCAACATGGGCCAACGCCTGCTTGCCCGCTCCCGTCAGGTGGAATCATTGATGGCAGAGGTGGAAAGTCTCAAGCAGGAGATCAAACTGCTTAAGCACGAGAATAGAAGTTTGCACGTGCTTGCCAACAACTATTCGACGGGTATGAAGAGGAAGCTTGATGAGCTGCAAGAATCCAATGGTCGGATGCAAAGTGACCGTCAAAGTGACCGTCAAAGGCTTGCGGCTTACTTCCAGAGGCACATTTTTCCTGGCTCGTCCAGCGTTTGGCCAAGTATTGAGGCCTGGAATGCTCTAGCTCCGATGCCTCCTGCTCCGATGCCTTCCGCTCCGATGCCTCCCGCATCTATGCCTTCCGCTTCTAGAGTTTTGCCCAGTAGTGGGGCTTCAAGCAAACAACCTCTGTGAAGGCTCCATTTTTTTTTTTTTTTTTTTTTTTATGAACATGCTTTGTTTTATTCAGTGCATTGGGTTGCCTCCAAAGTAGCGCTTTCTTTTACGTCTTGCAGCCGGACGAAGAACCCAATCACTCCAGGATATGTTCACGAATCGGATGAGAACTCCGAGTCATAAACTAGTACCTAGAACAAGAAACAAAACAAGATTAAGAATCTGGAATAAAAACAAACGAAAGTAAAACAATCCAAGGAATTAGCAAATTTTCTAATCCCCGGCAACGGCGCCAAAATTTGATGCGAGAATTATACGCGCATAAATTAACCCTCTTTTCGTCAAATTGTAGTATATGTATAAGTAGGGATCGTTCTGGACCGGGGATTAGGAGGGATTGTTAATCACTTGGATTTGACTCAAAAACGTAAAATAACAATATGAAACACTATACTAGACTCAAAGAATGCAAAACTAAACTTTATAACATTAAAACAAACCAAAAGACTCAAACATCACCCAAAACACTCAAAACTGCCTTAAAATCACTTTCTGGGCAGTTTTGAGCACTTTGGTGAATTTGGACGAAATTGGGAAATAAAATGAATCAAAACACTCATAAACACAAACTAAATTGATTTCTAACTCAATTGGACATTAAAGTAAAGGGGGATTTAGATTTATACGAAAATTGAAATAACAAAACAAGTTAATAAACTAAACAGATTGTGAAACGAATTTGATGGAATGGAATGAATGGATGATAGAATGGCTAAGGGGTTCATCTCCATACATGTTATACTTGCATAATAAAATGATTTCCAATTGCATTTCAATAAACCATGAAACTCAACACCCCGGGTTAACCGTGATGCACTAATTAACCTTCAAATCTTCCTAACGTTATTGAATTGGATGGGTTAGCGCATACAACAATTCAAAACATTCCCCACAAGTCCTCAACATGAATGCATAGAAGAGATACAAGCAAGAATCATTACGCTCTATGAAAATTATAAGTGTTGATGAGGCATTCGTTACTATGGAATACGCATGAAACTTATGCCAAGAATTCGTTTAACGCGATTGTTTATAAGCAACCTCCACTACTTGTGAATATAAGTTCATAACGATTAGGTGAAACTCACTTATATTCTAGCGTCATATTCATGCATGAAAATTAAGTGTGCACTCTCAATGAACATACATAAATAAGTTATCAATTAAACAGTTAAACGAATTGAATCCACAACTTATGAAACGCAATTAGAAGTATTCAAATCAAAATGCAAGCATAAACATATATTCGAATCACCCCCTAACCAAGGGGGGTTTAGTTCCTCATGGTACAAAACAAAGAGAATCAAAGAAACACCTAAACATTCCAACAACTCAAACTTGAATTGTATGAACGTTTAGGCCCTCTTATCTTCCATTCCTCATTCGTACAAAACAAAGAGTATTGAAATTAAACGTTGAAATCAAAGAAACACCTAAACATTCCAACAACTCAAACTTGAATTGTATGAACGTTTAGGCACTCTTCTCTTCCTCTTCGTTGTAGCACAAGGTCTAGGGATAGTTTGATGGTGTGAATGGTTTGGGGAGTGGTGGAAATGGAAGGATGGTGTTTGGATTGTAAGGGAGAGCATGGCACAAGGATGGTTTGATGGTCTACATTTCTGCAATGGATGAGTGTATGAATGGAATGGATGGACTTTGTGAAGGGCACGGCCCCAAGGGACCAATTTCTGTTGTGAATGAATGTATGAATGAGAATGAATGCAATGGATGCCTATTTATAGGTGAAATGGGGGGAACATGACAGCTAGGTTATGATGATGAATGCATGTGCAAAGTTGGTTGAATGATTATGAGTGCATGTGGCTGAAATAGCATGTGGAATGGCTGGAAATGCAAGGAGAATGCATGTGCATGGTTTTGGGAGAGAATGGGAGTGCAAGTGGCTGAAATGTTAGAGGAACAAGTGCATGTGGCTGCATTGTGGTGCAATGATGGAGGAACAATCTGAAAATGCAAGGTATGGCTGGAATGATTGTGTTTGTTTGAATGTGCATGTGATTAAATTAAAGGATGCAAAGTAAATAAATAATGAATGCATGTGTTGAATTATGAAGATGCATGTGCAATGAAGTGGAATGACAATCTGAAATGGGATAGGTACCCACGGCAATGATGATTTCTGGTGGTGTTTGGGTGTATCTTTGAATGGTGCATGTGGGTGAAGGTGTGGCTGCATGTTTGAATGATTAAAGGGACATGTGGGGGTGGAAATGATGAATGAAATGCATGTGAATGACAGCTAGATATGTTAATGAATGCATGTGACTTGTTTGTGGTGAGTGAAAATGCAATCTGAAATGGGAGAGCATGTGGATTAAAGGGGGAATGGTGGCTGCAAAGTGAATGAATAATGAAATGGGAAAGCATGTGCAAGGTTTTGGTGTGAATGATTGAATGTGCATGTGGCTGCAATGGATTAGGAATCCTTCAATTTCGTCCATCCTCTTGGCTCCAAGCATATGATATCCATTCCAATCTCTAATTTGCTCCAAAAGGCTCCAAAAGGCATCCTTTTGCATACTTTGCCCTTAGAACCTACAAACACACGAAAATAGCTTAAAGTACTAAAATAACTAAAGAAACATAACGTAAATGCACGAGAACAAGCCATTTAAGTCGCATGAATATGCTCCTATCAACAACTTAAAACAACCAAAAGACTCAATTTAGACTCTAGGACTTAATTTGGACGAAAATACACTTGATTTTGACTCTAAAGACTCAAAAAGACTCTTTTGGACAGTGATAGGAGCATATTCATGCGACTTAAATGGCTTGTTCTCGTGCATTTACGTTATGTTTCTTTAGTTATTTTAGTACTTTAAGCTATTTTCGTGTGTTTGTAGGTCCAAAGGGCTAAAGGAGCAAAAAGATGCATTTTGGAGACTTTTGGAGCACTTTTGGGCTAAGGATGGATAGCTTATGCTTGGAGCCAAAGTGTTGGACGAAATTGAAGACCTAATTAAAGACCAAAGTGTTGGAACCTTGTTCCCTTTAGTTTTAGGACATTTAAACCTTTTCTAATCCCAATCATGCCATGCATAACACACCAACAACAACCTAATTCACATGCACCCTAGATTCTAATCAGCCACTCCACATGCATTCCATCCTTTAAAACATTGCACATGCACTCCCTTTAATTAGTTTAACCTAGCTATCATTCCACATGCACATTCACTCCCATTTCAGATTGCATTCCCATTCACTCACCACAAATCAGCCACATGCACTTTGCCTTTCATCATTGCAGCCACATATTCATTGCACATACATTTCCAACCCACATGCACACTCCCATTAATTAAACAATTCAGCCACAAAACACCTTCATTGCAGCCACATTCCACATGCATTTGCACATGCATTCATCATCATAACCTAGCTGTCATTCCACTTTAATCACATGCATAAATCAGCCACATGCATCTCCCATCACCATTCCAGATTTCCACCAACCTCCTAGCTGTCATGTTCCCCCCATCTCACCTATAAATAAGCATCCATTGCAGCCACAATAGAACCAATCCATTCACAACACAACACACTCTTCCATATTCCAGAAATTCGTCAAAACCTCTCCACACCCTTGCAGCAGCCACCAAAACACTTTTCTCCTCCATTGCAGCCACTCCAACCACTCCCCAAACCATTCACACCATCAAATTATCCTTAGACCTTGTGCTACAACGAAGAGGAAGATAAGAGGGCCTAAACGTTCATACAATTCAAGTTTGAGTTGTTGGAATGTTTAGGTGTTTCTTTGATTTCAAATGTTTAATTTCAATACTCTTTGTTTTGTACGAATGAGGAATGGAAGAGAAGAGGGCCTAAACGTTCATACAATTCAAGTTTGAGTTGTTGGAATGTTTAGGTGTTTCTTTGATTCCAATGTTTAAATTCAACTAAACCCCCCTTGGCTAGGGGGGAATTCGAAATATATGTTTATGCTTGCATTTTGATTTGATTACTTCTAATTGCGTTTCATAAGTTGTGGATTCAATTCGTTTAACTGTTTGATTGATAACTTATTTATGTATGTTTATTGAGAGTGCACACTTAATTTTCATGCATGAATATGACGCTAGAATATAAGTGAGTTTCACCTAATAGTTACGAACTTATATTCACAAGTAGTGGAGGTTGCTTATAAACAATCGCGTTAAACGAATTCTTGGCATAAGTTTCATGCGTATTCCATAGTAACGAATCCCTCGTCAACACTTATAATTTTCATAGAGCGTAATGATTCTTGCTTGTATCTCTATTATGCAATCATGTAGGGGACTTGTGGGGAATGTTTTGAATTGTTGTATGCGCTAACCCATCCAATGCAATAACGTTAGGAAAATTTGAAGGTTAATTAGTGCATCACGGTTAACTTGGGGTGTTGAGAATTCATGGTTTATTGAAATGCAATTGGAAATCATTTTATTATGCAAGTATAACATGTATGGAGATGAACCCCTTAGCTAGGTTCCCATCCATTCAATTTCATCACATTCATCTTTACATTCTGTTTTAGAATCTGTGCATTTAGTTTAATTTCATCAAAAACCAAATCCCCCTTTACTTTATTGTCCAATTTAGTTAGAAAGTATCTTAGTTTGTGTTTCTAAGTGTTTTGATTCAATTTGTTACACAAATTCGTCCAAATTCACCAAAGTGCTCAAAACTGCCCAGAAAGTGATTTTAAGGCAGTTTTGAGTGTTTTGGGTGATGTTTGAGTCTTTTGGTTTGTTTTAGTGTTTTAAGTGTTTAGTTTTACATTCTTTGAGTCTAGTTTAGTGTTTTAAACTTTATTTTACGTTTTTGAGTCAAAATCCAAGTGATTAACAATCCCTCCTAACCCCCGGTCCAGAACGATCCCTACTTATACTTATACTACAATTGACAAAAAGAGGGTTTAATTTATGCGCGTATAAAACTTCGCATCAAATTTTGGCGCCGTTGCCGGGGATTAGCAACTTTGCTAATCCTTTGGATTGTTATTTTCGTTTTCTTATTAGTTTTAGTTTTAGTTTCTGTTATGTATTTCAGTTTTAGTTTTTGATTTGTATTTTGTTTGTCGATTTTAAGTACTAGAGAAGCACAACATGGCACTAGATAATGCTTCTCTTTTGTCACAGCTCATGGAAAGGTCCCAAATGCAAAGCGTTGGTACATTTTCAAGGAATGATGGGTTTTCCAATACTTACAATTCGGATTGGAGTGATCATTCAAACTCTATGTGGTGGGAACCTCAGCATGTTCAACAAGAAGGATATTGGCAGCCATATGAGGAGTTCTATTCAAGACCTATGCAGCCACCACAACCTCATATTCAATATGCCCAACCAAACTCAAGTTCGTCAATAGATTATAATCAAAAGCTTAATGAATTAATTTGTTTGGTGCAGGGCTCACAAAATCAAGACAATGAGGCTCAACAAGGAGGATATTGGCCGCCATATGAGGAGTTCTATTCAACGCCTATGCAGCCACCACAACCTGCCCAAAGCGATGTAGGTGATAGGAGCATTTTTATGCGACTTAATTGGCTTGTTCTCATGCATTTATGTTGTTTTTCCTTAGTTAGTTTAAGTGTTTAAAGTCATTTTCGTGCAATTTCAGGTTTTAGTGTCAAAGTATGCAAAAAGAAGCAATTTGGAGCATTCTAGAGCATTTTTGGGCCAAGATTGGATAGTGCAAGCATGGAGGCATGAGGATGGACGAATTTGAAGGCTTGAATTCAGTTAGGGAGCTGCAAGGGGGCCTAAAAAACCTTATTTCTAGAAGGCTTTATCTATTCACACATGGTGCCTAATTTCTAGCTTGTCTCCTAGCCGTCCTAGCTTGTCTCCTAGCCGTCCTAGCTTGTCACTAGCCGTCCTAGCTTGTCTCCTAGCCGTCCTAGCTTGTCACTAGCCGTCCTAGCTTGTCTCCTAGCCGTCCTACCTTGTCTCCTAGCCGTCCTATCTTGTCTCCTACCTTGTCCAAGCTACACACATATATCCTTTAAGTGTTTCATGTATAGAATTTCTGGTACAAAAAACCTTTTGGTTTCAACTAAGTTGAAAAACCTTTCCTAGCCTTATAAATAAGGCTTTGCATCAAGGCACTTGGGGGATCACTCATTCACCCAATTTTCGTCCATTCATCTAGCCACACCACTCTACACATCCTAAAATCCTAAAAACACAATTCCAGCCAAACACTACACCTTGCCGTGCCTATCCTCCATCCAATTCCATAATCCCTGATCCTAAAACACATCCCAACCATCCCATCCACCTTTGTGCCGTAGCAAGGAGAAAGAAGGAAAGACTCTTGGATGCTCAAGCTTCGTCGTTGGTGCATTCTAGGTGTAATTCGTTTTATGATTTCAATGTTTAATTTATTTTCCTTTCATTTTGCTATGAACATGAGTGGCTAAACCCCTATTGGTTAGGGGTGATTTCGAAGCCATAACTATGTGTGCAAGTTGATTTGATAAATTCCAGTTATGAGTTCTTGAATCGTGAATGCAATTGGCTTAACTGTGCGAGTAATAACGTATTTGTGTTTGTTAATTAGGGGTCGACACTTAATTGGCTTGCATGAATATGATGCTAGAATATAAGTTTGTTTCACATAATTGTCACACACTTATATTCACAAGTAGTGAAGGTTGCTAGTCACAATCGCGTTAAGTTCAATTCCTAGCATAAGTGTCATGATGTCATAGTCACAAGTGCTTTGTCAATGCTTATAGTTTTCATTGAACGTAATGATCTTTGATTGTATCTTTATTATGATGTCATGTAAGGAACTTTTGAAGAATGCTTTGGGTTGTCGTATGATGTCATCCAATTCAATAACACAAGGAAAACTTGAGAATTAACTAGTGATGTCACGGTTAATTTGGGGCATTGTCATTCATAATTCTATGAAGGAATAACTGGAAATCGAGTCATTTGCATACTTGTCATGTGTGGAGAAAGAACCCCTAACTAGTTCATCATCCATTAAAAACCCCAAAAACGTTTCAAAATCAGTTTTACTTTGCAATCTGTTTTCTCAACTTTAATTTCGTCCAAATCAAATCCCCCTTTACTTTGAAGTCTCAATTTAGTTAGAAATTGTTTTGGTTCATGTTTTTAAGTGTGTTGAGTCAAGTTTTCAACCAATTTCGTCCAAATTAGTGTAGGTGCTCAAAACTGCCCAGAAAGTGGTTTTTAGGCAGTTTTGAGTCTTCTAGTTGCTGTTTTGAGTTTTTGTTTTGTTTTAGTGTTTTAACTTTGGTTTTTCATTCTTTGAGTCCAAATTAGTGTTTTTAACTTTGTTTTGGAGTTCTTAGGTCAGTTTTCAAGAGTTTAGCAATCCCTCCTAATCCCCGGTTTTGAACGATCCCTACTTACATACTTTGCTACAATTGTCAGAAGAGGGTTTAATTTGTGTGCTTAATATATTTCGCATCAGTAGGTAATTCAAGTGATAATGATAAGATTTTTCAATTACTTACTACTTTGACGCAGGGAGTCCAACTTCAAAACAAAGAGAGGGAAAATCAAGACAAAAGGTTGGACTACTTGGAAAAGCAAATTGGGCAGATAGCGGAGTTTGTAGAACAAATTTGCGACCAAGGCGAACTCCCTAGTTCAACCATTGCAAATCCGAAGGGAGAATTTGAAACCACCAAGGCTATCATGATGAAAAGTGACAAGGAGGTTGGAACGGACCCTCAACCATCAAAATCAAATCACAAGGAAGAGGAATACACCCAACCCACGGCAAGAGTGGAAACACCTTTGCCGGAGGCACCTATTGCTCCTACGCCATCTAATTCAAGTAAGGTTGTTCCAAATTTAATTAGTTCTAACCCCATTCCACCTAATATCCCTATTCCTTGCAGGTTCATGTATTCCAAGGAAGAAGAAAGTGAGAAAGACATCTTGGAAGCACTTCCAAAGGTGCAAAGTAGGGAATATCATGAATTCATCAAAGAGGACGTTCTTGAGGCAAACAACCCCAAAGAAGTTGAATTTTATGACACAAGACAAGGACCAATCCTCACATCAAATCTGTCCAAGGGCAAAGTTCCTGAAATGTTCAAAGAAGATGTGTTTATCCTTGAGTTCATGTCGGAGCACATAAGTAAGCCACGTCCTCCAATTTCAATTTTCTTTTATACTAACATGTTGTTAATGATTCAGGCATCCAATCTTGAATTTAAACCATTACCGGATCATTTCAAGTATCACCGCCCATTCAAAGATAAATTCCATGCCGATTGATTCAGAAAAAAAAAAAAAATAAATAAATAAATAAAAAAATAAATAAAAAAATAAATAAAATAAAGCAGATGTAGCCTTCGCAGAGGTTGTTTGCTTGAGGCCCCACTACGCAGATGTAGCCTTCGCAGAGGTTGTTTGCTTGAGGCCCCACTACGTGGCTAGAGCATTCCAGGCCTCAATACTTGGCCAAACGCTGGATGACCCAGGAAAAAGGTGCCTCTGGAGATAAGCCGAAAACCTCTGACGGTCGCTTTGAATCCGACCTTCAGACTCTTGCAGCTCATCAAGCTTCCTCTTCATGCCCGTCGAATAGTTGTTTGCAAGCACGTGCAAACTTCTATTCTCATACTTCAGCTGCTGGACCTCCTGCTTGAGACTTTCCACCTCTGCCATCAATGATTCCACCTGACGGGAGCGGGCAAGCAGGCGTTGGCCCATGTTGGACACAGAACTCGCACACTGAACACTAAGTGCGAGGGACTCTTGAACGGCCAACTCATCGGACCGTCCTGACAGCAGCCTACTATCTTTTGGAGTGAGGAGGTTCCTAGCTACTATTGTAGCTGTTGTGGCGTCCTGCATCACGGAGTCTTCACCTGTGAGAGGACCGTTAGAAGATAAGAAAGAAGGGCGCCATACGTTACCTTGACGCGGCGCAACCGGATCGCTGCTGAGACTCAAATCTAAGCTAAGGTTCGATGAGTTAGTCATTTTTCAAGGGTGTTCAGAGAAAAGGGGTGGATGGAGTTAATTCTCAAAGGGCCGGAGTCGATTTTCAAGAATGGGAAATCTTCAGAGTGTGTTTGTTGTGGTGATCGATAGCTCTATAAAAAGCCAAGGCGACGCGTCCACCGATTCAAAAAGCCGGAATTTCCGGCGTAATTTAGGCGACGTTTTCTCGGCTTTTCAGAAGACGCGTTCAACTTTGTCAAAAGATTTCTTCTTTTCAGACAACACGTGGAGGCCATCATCGCAACTACACATCTTTAGCCGACAAGCGCGTGCAGCTTTCTCTGCTTTTCAGAAAACGCGTGCAGCTTTGTCAAAAGAGCCGCATCCACACTACTACGTGTCGTTCAAAAAGCGAAGGGGCGTCGTTCAGAGATCGAAGAGGCGTCTGCTCAGAAATCGAAGAGGCGTTTTCAAAGATCGAAGAGGCGCCACTATTTCAAAAAGCCGGATTTGCGGGATCAAAACGTTTGTCGACAAGGGTAAAAGAACAATACCACCAGTTGATATTATCTCTATATATGTCGACCTTCGTCTTTTATGGCAAGGCAAACCTGAAGAAAAATGCCCAACTCTCCCTCACCTCTGAGGGCGCACTCCCAGCAAAGCCTTTCGAAATACTCAATTCTTTCTTCTTCCCCAAAGATGATACCAGATGCCTGGAGTACATATGACCCAGGAGGAAACGGCGGATTGAAGCATGTGCTGATTCATTCACCGCTTCTTCAAAGCAAAGGTATCTCATATCATCAAGGTCAAAAGCAAAAGTAGCTCATATCATGCTCTTTCCCTGTCTTTTTCTTTGTCCTTGTTCTTACTCGCATGGCAAAGTGAAAGAAGCAATCAGCCGGCACTTGGAGTCAGTCTTCCGATCTGGTTCCGACTGCCTGGAATTTATTCCTGGTTGCTTACCTAGCGTTGCTCTCGAGTAGTCATCTTCAACGGTTGATACATGGTGCGAGATTTATACGCACACAAATTAAACCCTCTTTTTGACAATTGTAGTATAGATATAAGTAGGGATCGTTCTGGACCGGGGATTAGGAGGGATTGTTAATCACTTGGATTTGACTCAAAAACGTAAAAACAACATATAAAATACTATACTAGACTCAAAGAATGCAAAACTAAACTTTAAAACATTAAAACAAACCAAAAGACTCAAACATCACCCAAAATACTCAAAACTGCCTTAAAATCACTTTCTGGGCAGTTTTGAGCACTTTGGTGAATTTGGACGAAATTGGGAAATAAAATGAATCAAAACACTCATAAACACAAACTAAATTGATTTCTAACTCAAAGAATGTAAAACTAAACACTTAAAACATTAAAACAAACCAAAAGACTCAAACATCACCCAAAACACTCAAAACTGCCTTAAAATCACTTTCTGGGCAGTTTTGAGCACTTTGGTGAATTTGGACGAAATTGGGAAATAAAATGAATCAAAACACTCATAAACACAAACTAAATTGATTTCTAACTCAATTGGACATTAAAGTAAAGGGGGATTTAGATTTATACGAAAATTGAAATAACAAAACAAGTTAAGAAACTAAACAGATTGCAAAACGAATTTGATGGAATGGAATGAATGGATGATAGAATGGCTAAAGGGTTCATCTCCATACATGTTATACTTGCATAATAAAATGATTTCCAATTGCATTTCAATAAACCATGAAACTCAACACCCCGGGTTAACCGTGATGCACTAATTAACCTTCAAATCTTCCTAACGTTATTGAATTGGATGGGTTAGCGCATACAACAATTCAAAACATTCCCCACAAGTCCTCAACATGAATGCATAGAAGAAATACAAGCAAGAATCATTACGCTCTATGAAAATTATAAGTGTTGACGAGGCATTCGTTACTATGGATTGCATGAAACTTATGCCAAGAATTCGTTTAACGCGATTGTTTATAAGCAACCTCCACTACTTGTGAATATAAGTTCATAACGATTAGGTGAAACTCACTTATATTCTAGCGTCATATTCATGCATGAAAATTAAGTGTGCACTCTCAATGAACATACATAAATAAGTTATCAATCAAACAGTTAAACAAATTGAATCCACAACTTATGAAACGCAATTAGAAGTAATCAAATTAAAATGCAAGCACAAACATATATTTTGAATCACCCCCCTAGCTAAAGGGGATTTTAGTTCCTCATGGTACAAAACAAAGAGAATCAAAGAAACACCTAAACATTCCAACAACTCAAACTTGAATTGTATGAACGTTTAGGCCCTCTTATCTTCCATTCCTCATTCGTACAAAACAAAGAGTATTGACATTAAACCTTGAAATCAAAGAAACACCTAAACATTCCAACAACTCAAACTTGAATTGTATGAACGTTTAGGCACTCTTCTCTTCCTCTTCGTTGTAGCACAAGGTCTAGGGATAGTTTGATGGTGTGAATGGTTTGGGGAGTGGTGGAAATGGAAGGATGGTGTTTGGATTGTAAGGGAGAGCACGGCACAAGGGAGTTTGATGGTCTACATTTCTGCAAAATGGATGAATTTGTGACTGAAATGTGTATGAATGAGAATGAATGAATGTTGTGTGAAATGTGTATGGTTTTTATAGGGAGATGAATGGATGGGAGAGGGAACATGACAGCTAGGTTAAGTGAATGGATGTGCAAAACAGCTAGGATGGCTGAAATTGTAAGGGGAATGCATGTGCAATGTTGGAAATCTGATGGGAGAAAGGTGGATGCATGTGTTGGCTGATTTAAAGAATGTGAGGGAATGATGAAAGGGGAAACATGACAGCTAGGATGAATGCATGTGGAGTGCATGTGCAATGTTTTAAAGGATGGAATGCATGTGAATATGCTAGAAATCTGATGGGAATGAATGATTAAATGTGAATGGCTGATTAGAATCTAGGGTGCATGTGGGTTAGAAATGCATGTGGGTGAATGTTTGAATGATTAAAGGGGAAACATGACAGCTAGGTTGGTTGGTGGCTGCCATGGAGGTGTGGAATGATGGAATTGCACAAGGGGAATGCATGTGCACGGTTTTGGTGTGGAGAAATGATTATGGATGCATGTGTTGAATGATTTCTTGGTGAGGGATGTGGAGTGGCTGCAATGATGAAAGAATAAAGGGTGCATGTGGGTTAATTAATTAAAGGGAGTGCATGTGCAATGTTGTTGTTGGTGCAATGATGGAGGAACAAGTGCATGTGGCTGAAATGTGGAAGGTGTGTGGCTATTTCAAGTAGGAATCCTTGTGACATCAACTCTTCAATTTCGTCCATTCCTTTTGCTCCAAGTATAAGTTATCCCTTCCAAGTCCAATTTTGCTCCAAAATGCTCCAAAATGCATCTTTTTGCTTCCTTAGCCACATGAACCTAAAAACACACGAAAATGGCTTAAACGCCAAAAACAACTATGAATTAACAATATAAATGCACGAAAACAAGCTAAGTAAGTCGCCTAAATATGCTCCTATCAATACACTTCCAGAGAAGGGACCACTCTTGCAAAGATTGAACAAAGAAACAGATAACAGGAGGAAGCTCAGACCTTCGGGGGATACCCTAAAGGGAATCCTGCTGCCCAGTTCAAGAGTAGCACAAAGGAAAATCAACGATGGGAGGAAACCAGTTCAAGAATGAGCCTGGGGAATCACAAAGATCAAAGCCTCAATGCAATCACCAAGGAGAAGAGGGAATTTACACTCCATAACCAGATTTGCGTCCCTAAACTCTTCTCTTTGTTAATTACATTCTGCCATGTTTAATATGTTTAAGTGCTTTTTGTGTGTTTACTTATGTTTTGTGTGAATCTATGCTTAAAACATTGAGGACAATGTTTGATTTAAGTGTGGGGGGGTAACTAATGTTGTTAATACAAATTCATGGGATTTTATCACCCATTACTTCAAATGTTGTTCCTTACTGTTTTAAGGTGTTTTTAAGTTGTTTTAGAGTGTTTTATTATGTTTTTTTTTTATAACTCCGAAAATCACATAAAAATTTGGAAAACATGTTTTGAAAAACCTAAAAAGAGTGTTTTGAGTAGTTTTTGTGTGTTTGTGTCTTAGGGTACCTTCCAACACAATGATAAGGATTTGGTTTGTAATTGCATGACTGTTAAAAAGAGTTATAAACATAGAGAAAAGTTTGATTTACTCTTGGTATATGCTTGGTTATGGTTATAATGTATGACTTCACATGCAATCATAAAAGAAAAATTCGTTGTTGTAACATGCTTGAAGGAAGGAACTCAAACAAACGCTACAACCCTGTGAGACTCGAGCCATTACCTTCCTTGGAGAGTTATTTTCTGTAATTCTTTGTTTTCTAAAGTTGTTGCATGATCTCATTATTCCTTGCATGGTTGCTACTTAGAATGCAATTGTATCATAATAGAACTAAATGCTAGAACTTATATCCGTTTCATTCAAAGCATGATATTGTTTGCATAACATACAATAAGATGAAGTTGTTAGTCAAGCCAAAAAAAAAAAAAAAAAGCCTATCCCTTTTCATATTTCTTATTTGTTGTAAGTTTTAACCCTTTTTAGCCTTTTTCAGCCTATTTTCTTTGTTAACCACATCACCCCTTACCTAGCTTAGAGTAGGACTTTCCCATACCCTTGTTCTTGAAGTATAGTGAAGCATGACTTAGAATGAACTCCTTTTGATCAAAATATTGCAGAAAATAAGTGTGGGGGAAGATAATAGGGCACGGCCAAAGAATGAAATAAAGAAAAAAAAAATTCGTGGAAAAATAAAAAGAAAATAGAAAAGTGTTGAAAAGAAAGAAAAAGAGTTGAAAAATAAGTGAGAATGATCTCACAAGCATTGGTTATTGAAGGAAGGGTCCAAAAGAATGAATTTGACCCTAGTTGTTGCATGAATCTTCCTTTGTGTTTAAAAGTTGATTTCTGCCATTAAAAGTGAGTTTAAGTGTCAATTTCATCACTTCGCTTCCTATTACTTTAAAAACCTTTGTTTTACTGTACCTTTCTTTGTTAAACCATTACCCTTAGCCCCGTTACAACCCTCAACTTCTATCTTGATGTTATGTATTCAATATGTGGAGTTTGGAATTGATATGAGCTTATGGAATCACTGGTTCTCATTCTAAGTAGTAGCATTCCATTCATGAGATCATATTCATGTCATTATCGTAAATCCAGAAAATGCTTTCTTTGTTATAACATATGTGAGATGCTAGTCTTTCATGTTTACATCAATCTCTCACATATAACTAGTGTAGGGTGTGTAGTCAGAAAATGTGTGTGAAAATAGAGTGCATTCTAGTAAGGAATTGAGGAAATTCTCTAAGGCATGTTACTACATTCGAAATGTGTTTTAAATGCTTAATTGTGAACTAGTATGTGGTGACTATGAGTAAGAATGTACTTAAGTATAAAGATGGCTAAAATCTGTGGGAATAATGATTTTTAACTTGTCATGTGCATTGGAAATCCGTGAGACGATTGTTGGAAGGTGTAGGTTGTGTTTTGTTCGTTTTATCTAGTTTCGTGTTCTTTTGTTGTTTTGTTTTGCTCGAGGACTAGGAAAAGATAAGTGTGGGGGTATTTGATAGGAGCATATTCATGCGACTTAAATGGCTTGTTCTCGTGCATTTACGTTATGTTTCTTTAGTTATTTTAGTACTTTAAGCTATTTTTGTGTGTTTGTAGGTCCAAAGGGCTAAAGGAGCAAAAAGATGCATTTTGGAGACTTTTGGAGCACTTTTGGGCTAAGGATGGATAGCTTATGCTTGGAGCCAAAGTGTTGGACGAAATTGAAGACCTAATTAAAGACCAAAGTGTTGGAACCTTGTTCCCTTTAGTTTTAGGACATTTAAACCTTTCCTAATCCCAATCATGCCATGCATAACACACCAACAACAACCTAATTCACATGCACCCTAGATTCTAATCAGCCACTCCACATGCATTCCATCCTTTAAAACATTGCACATGCACTCCCTTTAATTAGTTTAACCTAGCTATCATTCCACATGCACATTCACTCCCATTTCAGATTGCATTCCCATTCACTCACCACAAATCAGCCACATGCACTTTGCCTTTCATCATTGCAGCCACATATTCATTGCACATGCATTTCCAACCCACATGCACACTCCCATTAATTAAACAATTCAGCCACAAAACACCTTCATTGCAGCCACATTCCACATGCATTTGCACATGCATTCATCATCATAACCTAGCTGTCATTCCACTTTAATCACATGCATAAATCAGCCACATGCATCTCCCATCACCATTCCAGATTTCCACCAACCTCCTAGCTGTCATGTTCCCCCCCATTTCACCTATAAATAAGCATCCATTGCAGCCACAATAGAACCAATCCATTCACAACACAACACACTCTTCCATATTCCAGAAATTCGTCAAAACCTCTCCACACCCTTGCAGCAGCCACCAAAACACTTTTCTCCTCCATTGCAGCCACTCCAACCACTCCCCAAACCATTCACACCATCAAATTATCCTTAGACCTTGTGCTACAACGAAGAGGAAGATAAGAGGGCCTAAACGTTCATACAATTCAAGTTTGAGTTGTTGGAATGTTTAGGTGTTTCTTTGATTTCAAATGTTTAATTTCAATACTCTTTGTTTTGTACGAATGAGGAATGGAAGAGCAGAGGGCCTAAACGTTCATACAATTCAAGTTTGAGTTGTTGGAATGTTTAGGTGTTTCTTTGATTCCAATGTTTAAATTCAACTAAACCCCCCTTGGCTAGGGGGGAATTCGAAATATATGTTTATGCTTGCATTTGATAGGAGCATATTCATGCGACTTAAATGGCTTGTTCTCGTGCATTTACGTTATGTTTCTTTAGTTATTTTAGTACTTTAAGCTATTTTCGTGTGTTTGTAGGTCCAAAGGGCTAAAGGAGCAAAAAGATGCATTTTGGAGACTTTTGGAGCACTTTTGGGCTAAGGATGGATAGCTTATGCTTGGAGCCAAAGTGTTGGACGAAATTGAAGACCTAATTGAAGACCAAAGTGTTGGAACCTTGTTCTCTTTAGTTTTAGGACATTTAAACCTTTCATAATCCCAATCATTCCATGCATAACACACATCCATTCTAACACATTGTCATTGCACATGCATTTCCTTCATTAGTTAACCCACATGCTCCCATTACTTATCATCACCACCCATTACTTATCATTCACCACTTATCACTTATCATTCACCACTTATCATATCATACACTTAATTAATTAACCCACATTTACACTTTAATCATTCAACCACATTCACACATCGCCCATTCACCTTTGTGCCGTGACTTCCCCTTCTTTCCAACATAATTCACATGCATTTCAGATTGCATTCCCATTCTTTAATTCAACACAACCATGCACTCCACATGCATTTCCAACCTAATCACTCACCCACACAATCTGCCATCACTCACCACAAACAAGTCACATGCATTCATCAACATATCTAGATGTCATTCACATGCATTTCATTCATCATTTCCACCCCCACATGTCCCTTTAATCATTCAAACATACACTCCCTTTAATTAATTCATCCTAGCTGTCAAAGCACATGCACATTCACCTAATCATTCACATAGCTTTAATTCACATGCAAACACATTGCATTACCATTCACCACCAGAAAATCACCATCATTGCCGTGAGTTTCATACACTTTCCAGCCATTCCACATGCCATTGTCATTCCACTTCATTTCACCTTGCATTTTTAGATTGTTCCTCCATCATTGCACCACAATGCAGCCACATGCACTTGTTCCTCTAACATTTCAGCCACATGCACTCCCATTCTCTCCCAAAACCGTGCACATGCATTCTCCTTGCATTTCCAGCCATTCCACATGCTATTTCAGCCACATGCACTCATAATCATTCAACCAACTTTGCACATGCATTCATCATCATAACCTAGCTGTCATGTTCCCCCCATTTCACCTATAAATAAGCATCCATTGCATTCATTCCATTCACACACTCTTCCACCACAGAAATTCATCCATTCACTCCACCATTCCATCCATTAACACACCTCAACTCATTCACTCTTCCATTTTCAGAATGTAGACATCAAACCACCCTTGCCGTGCCTCTCCCTTACAATCCAAACACCATCCTTCCAAACACCACTCCCCAAACCATTCACACCACCAAACCTCACCTTAGACCTTGTGCTACAACAACGAGGAAGAGAAGAGTGCCTAAACGTTCATACAATTCAAGTTTGAGTTGTTGGAATGTTTAGGTGTTTCTTTGATTTCAATGTTTAAATTCAATTCTCTTTGTTTTGTACGTATGAGGAATGGAAGAGAAGAGTGCCTAAACGTTCATACAATTCAAGTTTGAGTTGTTGGAATGTTTAGGTGTTTCTTTGATTTCAAAGTTATGAGGAACTAAACCCCCCTTGGTTAGGGGGGGATTCAAAATATATGTTTATGCTTGCATTTTGATTTGATTACTTCTAATTGTGTTTCATAAGTTGTGGATTCAATTTGTTTAACTGTTTGATTGATAACTTATTTATGTATGTTTATTGAGAGTGCACGCTTAATTTTCATGCATGAATATGACGCTAGAATATAAGTGAGTTTCACCTAATAGTTACGAACTTATATTCACAAGTAGTGGAGGTTGCTTATAAACAATCGTGTTAAACGAATTCTTGGCATAAGTTTCATGCAATCCATAGTAACGAATGCCTCGTCTATACTTATAATTTTCATAGAGCGTAATGATTCTTGCTTGTATCTCTTCTATGCATTCATGTTGAGGACTTGTGGGGAATGTTTTGAATTGTGTATGCGCTAACCCATCCAATTCAATAACGTTAGGAAGATTTGAAGGTTAATTAGTGCATCACGGTTAACTTGGGGTGTTGAGAATTCATGGTTTATTGAAATGCAATTGGAAATCATTTTATTATGCAAGTGTAACATGTGTGGAGATGAACCCCTTGGCTATTCCATCATCCATATTTTCATCACATTCATCTTTACTATCTGTTTTTACTTACAATCTGTTCATTTAGTTTAATTTCGTCAAAACCTATTTCCCCCTTTACTTTAATGTCAAATTAGTTAGAAATCAATTTAGTTTGTGTTTATAAGTGTTGTGATTCACTTTATTTCCCAAATTCGTCCAAAATTCACCAAAGTGCTCAAAACTGCCCAGAAAGTGATTTTAAGGCAGTTTTGAGTGTTTTGGGTGATGATTGAGTCTTTTGGTTTGTTTTAGTGTTTTAAGCGTTTAGCTTCGCATTCCTTGAGTTTAGTTTCGTGTTTTAAACTTTATTTTACGTTTTTGAGTCAAGTTACAACTTAATTTCGTCCAAATTTGTGTTTGTGCTCAAATCTGCCCAGAAAGTGGTTTTTAGGCAGATTTGAGTGTGTTTGTGTTGTTTTGAGTCTTTTGGTTTGTCTTAGTGTTTTAAAGTTTAGTTTTTCATTCTTTGAGTCTAGTATAGTGTTTTAAATTGTGTTTTTACGTTTTTGAGTCAAATCCAAGTGGTTAACAATCCCTCCTAATCCCCGGTCCAGAACGATCCCTACTTATACTTATACTACAATTGACGAAAAGAGGGTTTAATTTGTGTGCGTATAAATCTCGCATCAGCATTTTGATTTGATTACTTCTAATTGCGTTTCATAAGTTGTGGATTCAATTCGTTTAACTGTTTGATTGATAACTTATTTCTGTATGTTTATTGAGAGTGCACACTTAATTTTCATGCATGAATATGACGCTAGAATATAAGTGAGTTTCACCTAATAGTTACGAACTTATATTCACAAGTAGTGGAGGTTGCTTATAAACAATCGCGTTAAACGAATTCTTGGCATAAGTTTCATGCGTATTCCATAGTAACGAATGCCCCGTCAACACTTATAATTTTCATAGAGCGTAATGATTCTTGCTTGTATCTCTATTATGCAATCATGTAGGGGACTTGTGGGGAATGTTTTGAATTGTTGTATGCGCTAACCCATCCAATGCAATAACGTTAGGAAAATTTGAAGGTTAATTAGTGCATCACGGTTAACTTGGGGTGTTGAGAATTCATGGTTTATTGAAATGCAATTGGAAATCATTTTATTATGCAAGTATAACATGTATGGAGATGAACCCCTTAGCTAGGTTCCCATCCATTCAATTTCATCACATTCATCTTTACATTCTGTTTTAGAATCTGTGCATTTAGTTTAATTTCATCAAAAACCAAATCCCCCTTTACTTTATTGTCCAATTTAGTTAGAAAGTATCTTAGTTTGTGTTTCTAAATGTTTTGATTCAATTTGTTACACAAATTCGTCCAAATTCACCAAAGTGCTCAAAACTGCCCAGAAAGTGATTTTAAGGCAGTTTTGAGTGTTTTGGGTGATGTTTGAGTCTTTTGGTTTGTTTTAGTGTTTTAAGTGTTTAGTTTTACATTCTTTGAGTCTAGTTTAGTGTTTTAAACTTTATTTTACGTTTTTGAGTCAAAATCCAAGTGATTAACAATCCCTCCTAATCCCCGGTCCAGAACGATCCCTACTTATACTTATACTACAATTGACAAAAAGAGGGTTTAATTTGTGTGCGTATAAATCTCGCATCAGACAGATTTGGAACAAATAAGAAAGGGGGTTTTGATTTTGGACGAATTTAAAAGAAAACAAGTAACTTAAAACTTTAAAACAGATTTTGGACGAATTTTAGAAAAACTAATGGATGATGGGATAGCCAAGGGATACTTCTCCACACATGATACTTTCTAACATAAATTGATTTCCAGTTGCTTTTCCGATAAACCATGAACCTCAACACCCCAGATTAACCGTGACATCACTAATTAACCCTCAGATTTCCCTTAAGTTAGTGGATTGGATGACATCATACGACAACCCAAAGCATTCTTCAAAACGTCCCCTACATGACATCATAATAGAGATACGGTCAAAGATCATTACGTTCAATGGAAATCATAAGTATTGACAAAGCACTTGTAACTATGACATCATGATACGCATGCTAGGAATTTACTTAACATGATTGTGAAAACAACCTTAACTACGTGTGAATATAAGTTTGTAACGATTATGTGAAACACCCTTACATTCTAGCCCCAAATTCAAGCATGCAAATTAAGTAGGCCTCCCTAATAAATATACAAGAATAAGTTATCCATCAAACGGTTAAGCAAATTGTGTTCACGACTTATGAAATCACAACTGGACTTTAATCAAATCATATTATAATTGTAATCATGGTTTCAAAGCATCCCTAGGCTAAAACGAGTTTAGCCTCTCATGTTCATGACAAAACAAAGCAATATAGATTTAAACATTGAAAATAAAAGATAGATTACACCTAGACACGTCCAACACTCCACTTGAATGTACAAACGCCCAAGGCTTGGTCTTCCTTTTCCTCCTCCTTGCTAGATCACGGCACAAGGGTCTATGGTGAGTTTGTGGATGATTTTCTGGGTTTTGGATGGGTTTAGGTATGTATGGTGGTGCGGCAAGGGGTTATGGTGATGTATGGAGGTTGGGATGGATGTATGGAAGTAGGGGAATGATGGATGGGTGAATGCAAGGTCACGGCAAAGGATTGATTTCTGGAGGAGTGTATGAATGTTGTGTGAAGGGTGGTGGTGATTAAATGGCACGGCAAGGCTGTTTATATAGGCTAGTTTGGCACACTTAGTGTAGGAAAAGGATTGCCTAATCCTATTGAAAAAGGGGTATCTTAAGGCAGAAACCAAAGGGAATTGGAAATAGGGAATTCGGCTAGGATTTAGGGATTCTAGAAGGTTTTTGGTGCGGCACATGCATAGGGCTAAGATAAGGTTTCTAGAAGGGAAGGTTTAGGGCAGATTCCTAAACCTAAAGGGCCAAGGATACATGATATTTGTGTAGGAAAAGGATTGCAATTCCTAAACCTACAAGGAATGGAGTTCTTGCGGCAATTTAGTGGATAAGGCTTCTAGAAACTGAATTATGTGCTTAAATGTGTAATTGATTCTCCCTAAGTAGCTAGGTTTAGGTCCCAATCTGATTTGGATAGGATAGGATAGGATAATGTTAGAGATAGGATAGGATAAGGTTTCTAGGATAGGATAAGATAAGGTTTGGATAAGGTGGGATAAGGTTCCTTGTTTCTTGCTTCTTCCTTATCTTCATTGGAATAGAACTTCTTCCACCAGATTTGTAGCCTTTCCTAGCTCTTCTAGTCTTCACTTTCGTCCATCCTCTTTGCTCCATGATTAAGCTATCCACTCCATGCCTAAAAATGCTCCAAATAGCCTCAAAATGCACTTTCTTGCTCCTTTTGCCATTAGGACCTAAAAACACACGAAAATACTTTAAAAGACTGAAATACATAGTAATTAACTCACTAAGTGTAAGGAAACAACACAACTAAGTAGCATAAATATGCTCCTATCACAATCGACAAAAAGAGGGTTTAATTTGTGCGCGTATAAATCTCGCATCAAATTTTGGCGCCGTTGCCGGGGATTAGTAAATTTGCTAATTCCTTCGATTGTTCGTTTCTATTATGTATTTTAGTTTTAGTTTTTGATTTGTGTTTTGTTTGTTGATTTTAAGTACTAGAGAAGCACAACATGGCACTTGATAATGCTTCTCTTTTGTCACAGCTCATGGAAAGGTCCCAAATGCAAAGCGTTAGTACATTTGATCTTCAATCAAGGAATGATGGGTTTTCCAATACTTACAATTCGGATTGGAGTGATCATTCAAACTCTATGTGGTGGGAACCTCAACATGTTCAACAAGAAGGATATTGGCAGCCATATGAGTGATAGGAGCATATTCATGCGACTTAAATGGCTTGTTCTCGTGCATTTACGTTATGTTTCTTTAGTTATTTTAGTCATTTAAGCTATTTTCGTGTGTTTGTAGGTCCAAAGGGCTAAAGGAGCAAAAAGATGCATTTTGGAGACTTTTGGAGCACTTTTGGGCTAAGGATGGATAGCTTATGCTTGGCGCCAAAATGTTGGACGAAATTGAAGACGAAAGTGTTGGAACTTTGTTCCCTTTAGTTTTAGGACATTTAAACCTTTCCAATTCCCTTATGCCGTGCATCTCCACCTTTCTCCCAAAATCATACACAGGCTTTCATCACATATCATATCACTTATCATTCATCACATATCATATCACTTATCATTCATCACATATCATATCACTTATCATTCACCACTTATCATTCATCAAACACATGCATTCACATGTTTTCACAATCTGCCATCATTACAACCAAAACCGTGCACATGCTATCAACATTCACTCACATGCACTTGTTCCTCCATCATTTCATCCTTTAAAGCATTGCACATGCACTTTAAACATTCACCCACATGCATTTCCACCCACATGCTATCCCATTTCAGATTGTCATTTCCCCTTTAATCAACACATGCATCCCCTCACCAAGAAATCATTCATTCCACATGCAATCAGAAAATCCACTTCATAACACATGCATCTTGGCAGATTTCACATGCACTCATGCACATTCACCTTAATTTTCAGATTATTCCTTCATCATTGCACCACACATTCATTGCACATGCTTTCACATTCAACACACATGCAATTCCAGATTTCACATGCACACACAAACATTAGCACATGCAACCTAGCTGTCATGTTCCCCCCATTTCACCTATAAATACTCATTCATTCATTCTCATTCATACACAATTCATTCCACAACAGAAATTGGTCCCTTGGGGCCATGCCCTTCACAAAAGTCCATCCATTCCATTCATACACTTCATCCATTGCAGAAATGTAGACCATAAACCCCCCTTTGTGCCGTGACTCTCCCTTACAATCCAAACATCATCCTTCCATTTCCATAATTCCCCAATCCATTCAACACACCAACAACATCCCTTAGACCTTGTGCTACGACGAAGAGGAAGATAAGAGGACCTAAACGTTCATACAATTCAAGTTTGAGTTGTTGGAATGTTTAGGTGTTTCTTTGATTCTACATCAGTTTTGCTTCAAGGGTTCTTTCTTCTTATTAATTCTATGTTCGTTCATGTTTTATATTTTTATGTTAAATCCTTTGCAAACATGAATTGTAACTAATCCTCCTCTAGGGATTCGATGTAGCCTTGCAAAGTTTGCCATGTAGTTAATTCGGAATTCTCATTTAATCTATCTATTTCTTGCTTCATTCTCCGATTTAATTGTGACTTAGTGTGTTAATTTTAGTGCTTGATCATCATTTGAATTAACCACAGGTTGTTTAGCCAAGATTAAAGCACACATCATGCATAATCTTGGTGGATATGTGAATGAATGAAGGGAATGTTTTGCAAACATCCTGCCGAGTGTTCCCTTTGGTTTTGTGAAAGTTTCTTATGCACTACATATTCTTGATTAGGAACCAAAGTTGCACATCACAATTAGGTTCATGATTAGGGACATTTGATCAAATCCACACATCATATGGCTGATCATATCTAAGTGAAACAAACCCAAGAAATAAGTAGAGGGATGAGTATAATCTGACTTAACAAGCATGGACTTGGCTTAGCAATGGTGAAATCGAATCTCTAGCTTCATCTTCATTGGTACTATCTTATTTTATTAGTTGTTGATTCATTCATCTTGTGTTTACTTCATTTCCTTATGCTTTAATTTACAATCTGTTTGTTTCCAAGTTTCTGTTTTTATTTCAAGTTTCATTCAAAACCAATCCCCCATTTCTTTTAAAGTGTTAGATTAGTTAGAAATACATTTAGTTTGTGTTTGTAAGTGTTTTGATTCATTTTGTTTCCCAAATTCGTCCAAAGTACTCAAGGTGCTCAAAACTGCCCAGAAAGTGATTTTAAGGCAGTTTTGAGTGTTTTGGTGCTGTTTTGAGTCTTTTGGTTTGTTTTAGTGTTTTAAAGTTTAGTTTTGCATTCTTTGAGTCTAGTATAGTATTTTATTTTGTGTTTTTACGTTTTTGAGTCAAATCCAAGTGGTTAACAATCCCTCCTAATCCCCGGTCTAGAACGATCCCTACTTATACATATACTACAATTTGACGAAAAGAGGGTTTAATTTGTGCGCGTATAATTCTCGCATCAAATTTTGGCGCCGTTGCCGGGGATTAGAAAATTTGCTAATTCCTTGGATTGTTCGTTTTTATTATGTATTTTAGTTTTAGTTTCTGATTTGTGTTTTGTTTTTTTTGTTCTAGGTACTAGTTTATGACTCAGGAGTTCTCATCCGATTCGTGAACATATCCTGGAGTGATTGGGTTCTTCGTCCGGCTGCAAGACGTAAAAGAAAGCGCTACTTGGGAGGCAACCCAATGCACTAAAAAAAAAAACAAAGCATGTTCATATAAAAAAAAAAAAAAAAAAAAAAAGAGGATACTAAACATGGAGAAAGATGGAGCTTCACAAAGGTTGTTTACGTGAAGCCCCACTACGAGGCGTCGGAGCGGAAGGCATAGAAGCAGGAGGCATAGAAGCGGGAGGCATAGAAGCGGGAGGCATCGGAGCGGAAACCATCGGAGCGGAAGCCATCGGAGCTAGAGCATTCCAGGCCTCAATACTTGGCCAAGCGCTGGATGACCCAGGAAAAATATGCCTCTGGAAGTAAGCCGCAAGCCTTTGACGGTCACTTTGACGGTCACTTTGCATACGACCATTGGATTCTTGCAGCTCATCAAGCTTCCTCTTCATGCCCGTCGAATAGTTGTTTGCAAGCACATGCAAACTTCTATTCTCGTACTTAAGAAGTTTGATTTCCTGCTTGAGACTTTCCACCTCTGCCATCAATGATTCCACCTGACGGGAGCGGGCAAGCAGGCGTTGGCCCATGTTGGACACAGAACTCGCACACTGAACACTAAGTGCGAGGGACTCTTGAACAGCCAACTCATCGGACCGTCCTGACAGCAGCCTGCTATCTTTTGGTGTGAGGAGGTTCCTAGCTACTATTGTAGCTGTTGTGGCGTCCTGCATCACGGAGTCTTCACCTGTAAGAAGACCGTTAGAAGATAAGAAAGAAGGGCGCCATACGTTACCTTGACGCGGCGCGCCCGTGTCACTGCTAAGGCTCAATTCCAAGCTAAGGTTCGATGGGTTTGCCATTTTTTTTTAAGTGTTCAAAGAGAAGGGATGGAGTTAAATTTCAAAGGGACGGAGTCGATTTTCAAAGAATGGGAAATCTTCAGAGTGTGTTTGTTGGCGGAGATCGATAGCCCTATAAAAAGCCAAGGCGACGCGTCCACCGATTCAAGAAGCCGGAATTTCCGACGTAATTTAAGCAAAGCTTTCTCGGCTTTTCATAAGGCGCGTTCAACTTTGTCAAAAGTTCACGTGGAGGTCATCATCGCAGCTACACTTTTACCGACAAGCGCAAAGTTCGGCGACGCTTTCTCTGCTTTTCAGAAAACGCGTGCATTTTTGTCAAAAGGAGCCGCATCTGCACTACCACGTGTCATTCAGAAAAAGAGGGGGCGTCGTTCAGAAATCGAAGGGGCGCCTGCTCAGAAATCGAAGAGACGTCTTCAAAGATCGAAGAGGCGCCACTATTTCAAAAAGCCGGATTTGCGGGATCAAAACGTTTGTCGACAAGGGTAAAAGAAGAGTACCACCACTTGATATTATCTCTATATATGTCGACCTTCGTTTTTTTTATGGCAAGGAAAACCTGAAGAAAATGCCCAACTCTCCCTCACCTCTGAGGGCGCACTCCCAACAAAGCCTTTCGAAATACTCTAATTCTTCTTCTTCCCCAAAGATGATACCAGATGCCTGGAGTACAGATGACCCAGGAGGAAACGCTGGATTGAAGTGTGCTGATTCATTCACCGCTTCTTCAAAAGCAAAGGTATCTCATATCATCAAGGTCTAAAGCAAAAGTATCTCATATCATGCTCTTTCCCTGTCCTTTCCTTTGTCCTTGTTATTACTCGCATGGCAAAGTAAAACGAAAGCAATCAGAGGCACTTGGAGTCAGTCTTCTGTTCTGGAACCGACTGCCTGGAATCCATTCCTGATTGCTTACCTAGCGTTGCTCTCGACCACTTCTGCAAGGGGAGCAAGCAAGGCAAGGAAAATGATACATTGAAGCATGTGGAGACAAACATAGGCTGAGTTATCCTCCAACCCTTTTCAATACGAATTGGAAAGATTGAACAAAGAAACAGACCAAAGGAGTATGCTCAGACCTCCGGGGGAGACCAAAAGAATCCTGCTGCCCAGTTCAAGAGTAGCACAAAGGAAAATCAACGATGGGTGGAACCCCTGTGGAATCAACAACATCAAGCCTCAATGCAATCACCAAGGAGAAGATGGAATTTACATTCCACAACCAGATTTGCGTCTCTAAACTCTTCTCTTTGTTAATTACATTCTGCCATGTTTAGTATGTTTAGTTGCTTTTTGTGTGATTACTTATGTTTTGTGTGAATCTATGCTTAAAACATTGAGGACAATGTTTGATTTAAGTGTGGGGGGGTAACTAATGTTGTTAATGCAAATTCGTGGGATTTTATCACCCATAACTTCAAATGTTGTTCCTTGCTGTTTTAAGGTGTTTTTTTTTAAGTTGTTTTAGAGTGTTTTAGTATGTTTTGTTTTTATAACTCCGAAAATACCATAAAAATTTAAAAAAATTGTTTTGAAAAGCCTAAAAAGAGTGTTTTGAGTCGTTTTTGTGTGTTTGTGTCTGAGGGTACCTTCCAACACAATGATAAGGATTTGGTTTGTAAATTGCATGACTGTTAAAAAGAGTTATAAACATAGAGAAAAGTTTGATTTACTCTTGGTATATGCTTGGTTATGGTTATAATATATGACTTCACATGCAATCATAAAAGAAAAATTCGTTTTTGTGACATGCTTGAGGGAAGGAATTTAGAATAACATTACAACCCTGAGAGACTTGAGCTTTAAACATTCTTTGGAGAGTATTAATCTGTGATTCTTGTTTTCAAACTCGTTGCATGATCTCATTATTCTTGCTTGGTTGCTAATTAGAAGGCGTTTCATCACTTAGTTCCAAATGCTAGAACTTGCATCCATTCCATTCAAAGCATGATATTGAGTGCATAATATATATCAAGATGAAGTGTGTAGTGAAGCCATCAACCAAACAGCCAACCCATGCACTATATTTTGTAGGTCATAACCCCCATTGAGCCATTGTTAGCCTTTGTTATGTGTTTATCCATATCATCCCTACCTAGATTAGAACCACCCATACCCTTGTTCTTGAAGCATAGTAAGCATGATTTTGAGGGAATCCTTTCGATTATGCAAAACAACAAGTGTGGGGGAATTTGTGTGTGTGTGTTGATATGCCAAAAAAAAAAAAAAAAAAAAAAAAAAAAAAGAAATAAGGCATGAGTGAGAATAAAAAGAAAAAAAAAATTCGTGGAAAAAGAAAAAGAAAAGAAAAAGTTGTGAAAAGAAAGAAAAAGAGTATGAAATAAGTGAAAATAAGCTCACATGTTTGTGGTAGTTGAAGAAAGGGTCCAAAACGTTGAATATGGCCCTAAGAGTTGTGTGAATTTTCCCCTTGTGTGTCTAAGTGAGTTTCTGCAATCAAGAGTGATTCTAAGTGTCAAATTTCATTACTTTGCTTGTTATTGCCTAAAGAACGTTTGTTATCCTTACCTTTTATTGTTAGCCAATCACCCTTAACCCGTTACAACCCTTATGCTTCTATCTTGATCATTATGTTTTCAATAATGTGGAGTTTGGAATTGATGTAAGCATATGGTGTCCCTGGTTCTCGCATCTAATTAGTAGGAATTTCATGAGATCATATTCATATACATTCCAGAAAAGTGCTTTCCTTGTTATAAATATATGTGAGTGTTTAGTTTCATATTTACATCAATCTTCTCACATATACTTAGTGTAGGGTGGGTAATCAGAAATTCTGTGTGGAAATAAGAGAGTATCTGGTAAGGAATTAAATGAATTCTCTAAGGCATGTTACTACATTCAAAGGTTGTTTTAAATTGATTAAATGAGAACTAGTATGTGGTAACTATGAGTAAGAATGTACGTAAGTGTAAAGATGGCTAAAATCTGTGGGACTAATGATTTTTAACTTGTCATGTGCATTGGAAATCCGTGAGACGATTGTTGGAAGGTGTAGGTTGTGTTTTGTTCGTTTTGTCTAGTTTCGTGTTCTTTTGTTGTTTTGTTTTGCTCGAGGACTAGCAAAAGATAAGTGTGGGGGTATTTGATAGGAGCATATTCATGCGACTTAAATGGCTTGTTCTCGTGCATTTACGTTATGTTTCTTTAGTTATTTTAGTCATTTAAGCTATTTTCGTGTGTTTGTAGGTCCAAAGGGCTAAAGGAGCAAAAAGATGCATTTTGGAGACTTTTGGAGCACTTTTGGGCTAAGGATGGATAGCTTATGCTTGGCGCCAAAATGTTGGACGAAATTGAAGACGAAAGTGTTGGAACTTTGTTCCCTTTAGTTTTAGGACATTTAAACCTTTCCAATTCCCTTATGCCGTGCATCTCCACCTTTCTCCCAAAATCATACACATGCTTTCATCACATATCATATCACTTATCATTCATCACATATCATATCACTTATCATTCATCACATATCATATCACTTATCATTCACCACTTATCATTCATCAAACACATGCATTCACATGTTTTCACAATCTGCCATCATTACAACCAAAACCGTGCACATGCTATCAACATTCACTCACATGCACTTGTTCCTCCATCATTTCATCCTTTAAAGCATTGCACATGCACTTTAAACATTCACCCACATGCATTTCCACCCACATGCTATCCCATTTCAGATTGTCATTTCCCCTTTAATCAACACATGCATCCCCTCACCAAGAAATCATTCATTCCACATGCAATCAGAAAATCCACTTCATAACACATGCATCTTGGCAGATTTCACATGCACTCATGCACATTCACCTTAATTTTCAGATTATTCCTTCATCATTGCACCACACATTCATTGCACATGCTTTCACATTCAACACACATGCAATTCCAGATTTCACATGCACACACAAACATTAGCACATGCAACCTAGCTGTCATGTTCCCCCCATTTCACCTATAAATACTCATTCATTCATTCTCATTCATACACAATTCATTCCACAACAGAAATTGGTCCCTTGGGGCCATGCCCTTCACAAAAGTCCATCCATTCCATTCATACACTTCATCCATTGCAGAAATGTAGACCATAAACCCCCCTTTGTGCCGTGACTCTCCCTTACAATCCAAACATCATCCTTCCATTTCCATAATTCCCCAATCCATTCAACACACCAACAACATCCCTTAGACCTTGTGCTACGACGAAGAGGAAGATAAGAGGACCTAAACGTTCATACAATTCAAGTTTGAGTTGTTGGAATGTTTAGGTGTTTCTTTGATTCTACATCAGTTTTGCTTCAAGGGTTCTTTCTTCTTATTAATTCTATGTTCGTTCATGTTTTATATTTTTATGTTAAATCCTTTGCAAACATGAATTGTAACTAATCCTCCTCTAGGGATTCGATGTAGCCTTGCAAAGTTTGCCATGTAGTTAATTCGGAATTCTCATTTAATCTATCTATTTCTTGCTTCATTCTCCGATTTAATTGTGACTTAGTGTGTTAATTTTAGTGCTTGATCATCATTTGAATTAACCACAGGTTGTTTAGCCAAGATTAAAGCACACATCATGCATAATCTTGGTGGATATGTGAATGAATGAAGGGAATGTTTTGCAAACATCCTGCCGAGTGTTCCCTTTGGTTTTGTGAAAGTTTCTTATGCACTACATATTCTTGATTAGGAACCAAAGTTGCACATCACAATTAGGTTCATGATTAGGGACATTTGATCAAATCCACACATCATATGGCTGATCATATCTAAGTGAAACAAACCCAAGAAATAAGTAGAGGGATGAGTATAATCTGACTTAACAAGCATGGACTTGGCTTAGCAATGGTGAAATCGAATCTCTAGCTTCATCTTCATTGGTACTATCTTATTTTATTAGTTGTTGATTCATTCATCTTGTGTTTACTTCATTTCCTTATGCTTTAATTTACAATCTGTTTGTTTCCAAGTTTCTGTTTTTATTTCAAGTTTCATTCAAAACCAATCCCCCATTTCTTTTAAAGTGTTAGATTAGTTAGAAATACATTTAGTTTGTGTTTGTAAGTGTTTTGATTCATTTTGTTTCCCAAATTCGTCCAAAGTACTCAAGGTGCTCAAAACTGCCCAGAAAGTGATTTTAAGGCAGTTTTGAGTGTTTTGGTGCTGTTTTGAGTCTTTTGGTTTGTTTTAGTGTTTTAAAGTTTAGTTTTGCATTCTTTGAGTCTAGTATAGTATTTTATTTTGTGTTTTTACGTTTTTGAGTCAAATCCAAGTGGTTAACAATCCCTCCTAATCCCCGGTCTAGAACGATCCCTACTTATACATATACTACAATTTGACGAAAAGAGGGTTTAATTTGTGCGCGTATAATTCTCGCATCAATGAGGAGTTCTATTCAACGCCTATTCAATATGCCAAACCAAACTCAAGTTCGTCAATAGATTATAATCAAAAGTTTAATGAATTAATTTGTTTGGTGCAGGGCTCACAAAATCAAGACAATGAGGCTCAACAAGGAGGATATTGGCCACCATATGAGGAGTTCTATTCAACGCCTATGCAGCCACCACAACCTGCCCAAAGCGATATAGGTAATTCAAGTGATAATGATAAGATTTTTCAATTACTTACTACTTTGACGCAGGGAGTCCAAACTCAAAACAAAGAAAGCCAAAATCAAGACAAAAGGTTGGACCACTTGGAAAAGCAAATTGGGCAGATCGCGGAGTTCGTAGGACAGTGTCGAGACCAAGGCGAACTCCCTAGTTCAACCATTGCAAATCCGAAGGGAGGACTTGAAACACCTTTGCCGGAAGCACCTATTGCTCCTACGCCATCTAATTCAAGTAAGGTTGTTCCAAATTTAATTAGTTCTAACCCCATTCCACCTAATATCCCTATTCCTTGCAGGTTCATGAATTCCAAAGAAGAAGAAAGTGAAAAAGACATCTTGGAAGCCCTTCCAAAAGTGCAAAGTATGGAATATCATGAATTCATCAAAGAGGACGTTCTTGAGATAAACAACCCCAAAGAAGTTGAATTTTATGGACAAGGAAGAATCCTCATACCAAATCTGTCCAAGGGCACTGAAACGTTCAAGGAAGATGTGTTTATTCTTGAGTTCATGTCGGAGCATACAGGTAAGCCGCCCCCCCGAATTTCAATTTTCTTTTATACTAACATGTTGTTAATGATTCAGGCACCCAATCTTGAATTTAAACTATTACCGGATCATTTCAAGTATCACCTTCCATTCAAAGATAAATTCCTTGCATTTTGAAAAAAAAAATAAAAATAAAAAAAAAAAATAAAATAAAATAAAGCAGATGTAGCCTTCACAAAGGTTGTTTACGTGAAGCCCCACTACGAGGCATCGGAGCAGGAGGCATAGAAGCGGGAGGCATCGAAGCGGGAGGCAACGGAGCTAGATCATTCGAGGCCACAATACTTGGTGGAACGCTGGATGACCCAGGAAAAATGTGCCTCTGGAAGAAAGCCGCAAGCCTTTGACGGTCACTTTGAATGCGACCATTGGATTCTTGCAGCTCATCAAGCTTCCTCTTCATGCCCGTCGAATAGTTGTTTGCAAGCACATGCAAACTTCTATTCTCATACTTCAGCTGCTTGATCTCTTGCTTGAGACTTTCCATCTCTGCCATCAACGATTCAACCTGACGGGAGCGAGCAAGTAGGCGTTGGCCCATGTTGGACACAGAGCCTGCACACTGAACGCTGAGAGCGAGGGACTCTTGAACGACCAACTCATCGGACCGTCCTGAAAGCAGCCTACTATCCTTAGGAGTGAGGAGGTTTCTAGCTACTATCGTAGCTGTTGTTGCATCCGTCATCATGGAGTCTTCACCTGTAAGAGGACCGTTAGAAGATAAAAAAGAAGGGCGCCATACATTACCTTGACGGGGCGCAACCGGATCGCTGCTGAGACTCAAATCTAAGCAAAGGTTCGATGAGTTAGTCATTTTTCAAAGGTGTTCAAAGAGAAGGGTGGGATGGAGTAAATTTTCAAAGGGCCGGAGACGATTCTCAAGAATGGGAAATCTTCAGAGTGTGCTTGTTGGGGTGATCGATACCGCTATAAAAAGCCAAGGCGACCACCGATTCAAAAATCCAGATTTTCCGGAGTGAAGTTCGGCGACGCGTTCGCGGCTTTTCAGAAAACGCGTTCTACTTTGTCAAAAGATATCTGACAAAGTCGGAAACACGTGGAGGCCATCATCGCAACTACACATCTTTAGCCAACAAGCGCAAAGTTCGGCGACGCTTTCTCTGCTTTTCAGAAAACGCGTGCAACTTTGTCAAAAGAGGCGCTCGTCCAGAAATCGAAGAGGCGTCGTTCAGAAATCGAAGAGGCGTCGTTCAGATATCGAAGAGACGTTTGTCGACAAGGTTAAAAGAACAGTACCACCACTTGCTATTAAGAAATCCCTATATATGTCGACCTTCATCTCTTATGGCAAGGCATACCTGAAGAAATTGCCCAACTCTTTCTCACCTCTGAGGGCGCACTCCCAGCAAAGCCTTTCGAAATACTCAATTTTTTCTTCTTCCCCAAAGATGATACCAGATGCCTGGAGTATAGATGACCCAGGAGGAAATGGTAGATTGAAGCTTGTGCTGATTCATTCACCGCTTCTTCAAAAGCAAAGGTATCTCATATCATTGTTGATGTATATTTCCTTCCTAATGCAAGAATATATTTAGTATAATGGCATAAGCAAGGGTGTCGAATCCACAGGGACTAATTGGACCTATGTAACTACTTGTTTGCAAGAAATCTAAGAAATGAATCAAACTAGTCTAAATAGGCAGATTTGAATCAAACTAATCAAACTATGCAGATTTGTTGTTTTAACTTGAAAGCCTAAGAGAATGAAGTAAACACAAATCAATGAATCAACAACCAATATAATGAGATAGTATCAATGGAAATGAAACTAGGGATTCGATTTCACCATTGCTCAATTAAATCCATGTTTGTTAAGTTGGTTTATACTCATTCATCCACAAATTTCTTGAGTTTGTTTCACTTGGATATGATCAACCATATGATGTGTGGATTTGATCAAATGTCTATAATCTTGAACCTAATTGTGATGTGCAACTTTGGTTCATAATCTAGAGTATGTAATGCACAAGAAACGTTCACTAAACCAAAGGGAACACTTGGCAGGATGTTTGCCAATCTTTCCCTTCATTCATTCACAAATCCACCAATATTAGACATGATGTATGTTTTAATCTTGGCTAAATAACTTGTGGTTAACTCAAATGGCGATCAAGCATACAAATCAACCCACAAATTCACAATTATAACAGAGAATGAATCAAGAACTAGGTAGACAAACTGAGCATTCTAACTTAATTACATAGCAAACTTTGCAAGGTTACATCGAATCCCTAGAGGAAGCTTAGTTACAATTCATGTTTACAAAAGATTTGACATAAAAGTATAAAACATGAATGAACATAGAATTGATAAGAATGAACCCTTGAAGCAAAACTGATGTTGAAGTCCTTGAAGAGTTCCTTGGTGTTGCTTCTCCAAATGTGGTGCGGATGAAGTAGATTGGTTTGGTTTGGATGGTTTCTGCCCTTAGGACAGAAATGGACAGAGAATGGAGTGAAGTAGGGGGGTTTTAGAGTGTGTAATGGACTGAAAATGAAGAAGGAACCTTGCGGATGGGAAAGGGAGAAAATGAGCAGTTTTTGTGTATGTGGGAGAGAATGTCGAACTCAATAGAATGGAGGGGAAGAAAATGAGTGAATGATGGACAGAAAATGGAGCCAAATAGAGTGTGTGTGATCCCCCAACATTCAGATTGGATCTAACATTTGTTTAACTCAGATGGCAGAGCATAAATCAGATGGAATGATGGGTTTCTGAGTGTGATACCTGCAAAGCATGGACATGATCTGCAAGTGTGGTTTATTTAATCCAAAACACATGTGGAATGTCTGCAAGCATGAAGGGGATAACCTGAAATTGGTTATAATACTATGGGAATGGCAGAAAGCACACGGCATGGGCATAAGTGGAGCTGAAATGGCATGGAATGTTTAATTGAGGTGCATGTGGATTTCTGCAAAGAGAAGTGAAGAAGGGAAATGGAATGCACGGGTCAGGTTGTGGACATGCATGTGAATGCATGTTTTGATGTTTTAGAAGTGCATAATCTGACTTGGAACCACATGGGATTTGCATGACATGATTGTGTTTGTTGGTGGAAATATGGCTGAATGTTTTAGGCAAGGAGGTACACGGCACAAGCCATGTGGAATAATAAGAAATCTGCATGTTTTTGCCTTGTTTAGAACCACCCAATGTGGTCGAATTGCACCATTTTCCTTCATTTGCCTTCCAATTGATCTTATTACACCTTGGCTGCACACTAACACAAAACAATGTAAAACGCGACTAGTTTAATCCAAAACAATCACAAAGACACCAAGTAAGGAAGATATAAATGCATGCAAAATGTGACTTATCAAATACCCCCAAACCTGGTTTTTGCTAGTCCTCGAGCAAACTTAAAACTAAAACACACAAAACTCAAACATCTAACTAAACCACTTTCGCTGGCTAAACGATTGCACTGAGCATGTGCAACAAGCCTTTGAACCCCTAGGTGTCCCTAGTTGGAGGAGTTGTGTCTCCTGAGGGTTTACAGTGATGACACCCACAAACATTTACAAAATCTGCAAACAACTTTGCTAAAACATGCTTTAAACAAACTAATAAGAACCAATGAAGATTTTGTCATTCATTCAACTCAAAAGATTGCCACTTCAAAGAATCGTATCAATTGTAACGTATAAAGATATTTCTCCATGTCTTACGACTTCAAAGTCACCATACCCAAATCCTTAAGACAGAATTCGCCTCAACTCTACTCCTCACAGCTTCCACTCAAGTTTTCACTCAGATCTTAAGGTTTAGTCTCTCAACAACATATATGAGTGAAATTATGTAAAGGAAATCAAAATTCTCACATATGAAATCGGAAATGGAAGCACAGTTTCTGAGTAGATCTCATGAAATGAATCAAATGCTAAGAATATAGATAACACACACACTTACCATCACCCATGAATACATCCTCAATGATCAGCTAGGTCTTTCTCAAGATGGTAATTTAAGGCTTAGGTTATAGGTTACGAGAGAAGTGATATGAAATACTAGAGCTTGGGGCATACCAAAGTGTTCTTGAGGATCATGCTCTTCACTTGCATTTGTTTTCTTTCTTCTTTGTTTTTGGCATCCAGGCCCTATGTCTTATAATGAGGAGATTTGGAACTTGTATCCATTTTAATTCTCTTCTTTTCTTTGTTTTCTAAAGTTGTTGCATGATCTCATTATTCCTTGCTTGGTTGCTACTTAGAATGCAATTGTATCATGATAGAACTAAATGCTAGAACTTATATCCGTTTCATTCAAAGCATGACATTGAATTGCATAACATAGATCAAGATGAAGTTGTGTAGTTGCCACCATAGCCAAATAGCCTTACTTCCCATATTTCGTATTTGTTGTAAGTTTTAACCCCTTTGAGCCTTATTCAGCCTATTTTCTTTGTTAACCACATCACCCCTTACCTAGCTTAGAGTAGGACTTTCCCATACCCTTGTTCTTGAAGTATAGTGGAGCATGACTTAGAAGGAATTCTTTTTGAGTGACATTATTGCAGAAAACAAGTGTGGGGCAAGGGATTTTTGTGTGTATGTGTGTGCCTAAGTCTTAAAGGAGGCACGGAAAAAAAAAAAAAAACAAAAAAAAGAAAAAGAAGAAGAAAAGAAAGAAAAGGAGTGTAAATAAGTGAGAATGGACTCACAAGTGTGATTGTTGAAGAAAGGGCCCAAAAAGTTTGAATATGGCCCTAAGTTTTGTGTGACTTTCCCTTGGGTGTTTAAAGTTGACTTCTGCGTTCTAAAGGGAATTCTAAGTGCCTAATTCAATACTTTGTTCACTATTGCTTTAAGAATGTTTGTTTATCCTTCACCTTTCATTGTTAGCCAATACCCTAGCCCCGTTACAACACTTTGACTTCTATCTTGATCGTTATGTGTTCAATAATGTGGAGTTTGGAATTGATATGAGCTTATGGAATCACTGGTTCTCATTCTAAGTAGTAGCATTCCATTCATGAGATCATATTCATATCATTATCGTAAATCCAGAAAATGCTTTCTTTGTTATAACATATGTGAGATACTAGTCTTTCATGTTTACATCAATCTCTCACATATAACTAGTGTAGGGTGTGTAGTCAGAAAATCTGTGTGAAAATAGAGTGCATTCTTGTAAGGATTTGAGCAAATTCTCTAAGGCATGTTACTACATTCAAATCATGGTTTTAAATGCTTAATTGTGAACTAGTATGTGGTGACTATGAGTAAGAATGTACTTAAGTGTAAAGATGGCTAAAATCTGTGGGAATAATGATTTTTAACATGTCATGTGCATTGGAAATCCGTGAGACGATTGTTGGAAGGTGTAGGTTGTGTTTTGTTCGTTTTGTCTAGTTTCGTGTTCTTTTGTTGTTTTGTTTTGCTCGAGGACTAGCAAAAGATAAGTGTGGGGGTATTTGATAGGAGCATATTTGATGCGAGATTTATACGCACACAAATTAAACCCTCTTTTCGTCAATTGTAGTATATGTATAAGTAGGGATCGTTCTGGACCGGGGATTAGGAGGGATTGTTAATCACTTGGATTTGACTCAAAAACGTAAAAACACAAAATAAAATACTATACTAGACTCAAATATTGCAAAACTAAACTTTACAACACTAAAACAAACCAAAAGACTCAAACATCACCCAAAACACTCAAAACTGCCTTAAAATCACTTTCTGGGCAGATTTGAGCACTTTGGTGAATTTGGACGAATTTGGGAATTAAAATGAATCAAAACACTTATAGACATAAACTAAATGTATTTCTAACTAATCTAATGATGCGAGATTTATACGCACACAAATTAAACCCTCTTTTTGTCAATTGTAGTATAAGTATAAGTAGGGATCGTTCTGGACCGGGGATTAGGAGGGATTGTTAATCACTTGGATTTGACTCAAAAACGTAAAAACAAAGTTAAAAACGTTCACAAAGACTCAAAGGACTCAAAACAAGTTCAAAAGACTCAAAACTGCCTAAAAACACTAACTAGGCAGTTTCTGACCTTAAACCCAATGTTGGACGAATTTAAGATTATGGTTTGATTCAAACGTAAAAACACAATATAAAACACTATACTAGACTCAAAGAATGCAAAACTAAACTTTAAAACACTAAAACAAACCAAAAGACTCAAACATCACCCAAAACACTCAAAACTGCCTTAAAATCACTTTCTGGGCAGTTTTGAGCACTTTGGTGAATTTGGACGAATTTGTGTAACAAATTGAATCAAAACTCTTATAAACACAAACTAAGACACTTTCTAACTAAATTAGACAATAAAGTAAAGGGGGATTGAGTTTTGGACGAAATTAAATTAAATGTACAGATTCAAATTAAAACAGATAGTAAAGATGAATTTGATGGAATTGAATGGATGGGAAGCTAGCTAAGGGGTTCATCTCCACACATGTTATACTTGCATAATAAAATGATTTCCAATTGCATTTCAATAAACCATGATGCTCAACACCCCAAGTTAACCGTGATGCACTAATTAACCTTCAAATCTTCCTAACGTTATTGAATTGGATGATGCATGCGACAATTCAAAACATTCCCCACAAGTCCTCAACATGAATGCATAGAAGAGGTACAAGCAAGAATCATTACGCTCTATGAAAATTATAAGTGTTGACGAGGCATTCGTTACTATGATTGCATGAAACTTATAACAAGAATTCGTTTAACGCGATTGTTTATAAGCAACCTCCACTACTTGTGAATATAAGTTCGTAACTATTAGGTGAAACTCACTTATATTCTAGCGTCATATTCATGCATGAAAATTAAGCGTGCACTCTTAGTAAACATACATAAATAAGTTATCAATCAAACGGTTAAACAAATTGAATCCACAACTTATGAACGCAATTAGAAGTAATCAAATCAAAATGCAAGCATAAACATATATTTCGAATCACCCCCTAACCAAGGGGGGTTTATTTCCTCATAACTTTGAAATCAAAGAAACACCTAAACATTCCAACAACTCAAACTTGAATTGTATGAACGTTTAGGCACTCTTCTCTTCCATTCCTCATACGTACAAAACAAAGAGAATTGAATTTAAACATTGAAATCAAAGAAACACCTAAACATTCCAACAACTCAAACTTGAATTGTATGAACGTTTAGGCACTCTTCTCTTCCTCGTTGTTGTAGCACAAGGTCTAAGATGAGGTTTGGTGGTGTGAATGGTTTGGGGAATGGTGTTTGGATTAATAGGGAAGAGAAAAGTGTTTTGGTGGCTGCTGCAAGGGTGTGGAGAGGTTTTGACGAATTTCTGGAATATGGAAGAGTGAATGAGAATGAATGAATGTTGTGTGAAGTGTGTATGGTTTTTATAGGGAGATGAATGGATGGGAGAGGGAACATGACAGCTAGGTTAAGTGAATGCATGTGCAAAACAGCTAGGATGGCTGAAATTGTAAGGGGAATGCATGTGCAATGTTGGAAATCTGATGGGAGAAAGGTGGATGCATGTGTTGGCTGATTTAAAGAATGTGAGGGAATGATGAAAGGGGAAACATGACAGCTAGGTTATGATGATGAGTGCATGTGGCTGATTTATGAAGAGTGAATGCATGTGGCTGCAAGGTGTGAATGATTATGGGTGCATGTGGCTGCAATGGATTAGGAATCCTTCAATTTCGTCCATTCCTTTTGCACCAAACATAAGCTATCCATTCCAAGTCCAATTTTGCTCCAAAATGCTCCAAAATGCATCTTTTTGCTTCCTTAGCCATATGAACCTAAAAACACACGAAAATAGCTTAAAGTACTAAAATAACTAAAGAAACATAACGTAAATGCACGAGAACAAGCCATTTAAGTCGCATGAATATGCTCCTATCATCTAACACTTTAAAATAAATGGGGGATTGGTTTTGGATGAAATTAAACTAAAATAGAAACTTGGAAACAAAACAGATTGTACAAACGAAATTGATGGAATAGAATGATGAAAAACTAGTTAGAGGGTTCCTTATCCACACATGAACATAAGCATATAATTTGACTCCCAGTTATGACTTCAACAAACGATGAATGACAATGCTCCAAGTTAATTAGGTCCGCTTAAACTAACTTTCAGATTTCCCTAGATTCATTGGATTGAATGGGATACGCATTACAACCAAATTATTCTTAATCAAAGTCCCTAACTATGGAATACGCATGATAGAGACATTCAAGAAAGATCATTAAGTTCAACGGAAATCATAAACATCGACTAGGCATTCATAACTATGGAATACGCATTGATAGGAGCATATTCATGCGACTTAAATGGCTTGTTCTCGTGCATTTACGTTATGTTTCTTTAGTTATATTAGTACTTTAAGCTATTTTCGTGTGTTTGTAGGTCCAAAGGGCTAAAGGAGCAAAATGATGCATTTTGGAGACTTTTGGAGCACTTTTGGGCTAAGGATGGATAGCTTATGCTTGGAGCCAAAGTGTTGGACGAAATTGAAGACCTAATTGAAGACCAAAGTGTTGAAACCTTGTTCCCTTTAGTTTTAGGACATTTAAAACCATTCATATTCTCCCATAGCCGTGACTTCCCCTTCTTTCCAACATAGTTCACATGCATTTCAGATTGCATTCCCATTCTTTAATTCAACCAACACAACCATGCACTCCACATGCATTTCCACCCTTACAGGACCCTAATCATTCATCCACACAATCTGCCATCAGTCACACAAACACCATCATTGCCATGCATTCCATTCCATCTCCCATTTCAGATTGCATTTCATTCATTCCAACCAAGCCACATGCACTCCCTTTAAATATATTCAACCTAGCTGTCATTCCATTTCATTGCACATGCATTCCCTTCATAAATAATTCACATGCATTCATCATCATTCCCCCTTTAATCACATGCATAAATCAGCACATGCATCTCCCATTCCCATCAGATTTCCATCATATTCACATGCATTCCATCCTTTAAAACATTGCACATGCACTCCCTTTAATTAATTATGCCACATGCACTCCCATCCATTTCATCATTGCAGCCAACACATGCTTTCACATGCATTTTCAGATTGTCCCCTTGCACATGCAGCCACATGTTCATTGCACATGCAATTCCAACCCACATGCATCCTTTAATCATTCAAACATGCAGCCACATTCCCTCCTAGCTGTCATGTTCCCCCCATTTCACCTATAAATAAGCATCCATTGCATTCATTCCATTGACACCTCAATTCAATACACACTTCCATTTCAGAAATTCATCCATTGTACATACCACAAACACTTCCCCCATTGCCGTGAGTTTCTCCCTTATAATCCAAACACCACTCCTCTTCCATTTCCACCACTCCCCAAACCATTCACACCACCAAACCTCACCTTAGACCTTGTGCTACAACAACGAGGAAGAGAAGAGTGCCTAAACGTTCATACAATTCAAGTTTGAGTTGTTGGAATGTTTAGGTGTTTCTTTGATTTCAATGTTTAAATTCAATTCTCTTTGTTTTGTACGTATGAGGAATGGAAGAGAAGAGTGCCTAAACGTTCATACAATTCAAGTTTGAGTTGTTGGAATGTTTAGGTGTTTCTTTGATTTCAAAGTTATGAGGAACTAAACCCCCCTTTGTTAGGGGGTGATTCGAAATATATGTTTATGCTTGCATTTTGATTTGATTACTTCTAATTGCGTTTCATAAGTTGTGGATTCAATTTGTTTAACCGTTTGATTGATAACTTATTTATGTATGTTTATTGAGAGTGCACGCTTAATTTTCATGCATGAATGTGACGCTAGAATATAAGTGAGTTTCACCTAATAGTTACGAACTTATATTCACAAGTAGTGGAGGTTGCTTATAAACAATCGCGTTAAACGAATTCTTGGCATAAGTTTCATGCGTATTCCATAGTAACGAATGCCTCGTCAACACTTATAATTTTCATAGAGCGTAATGATTCTTGCTTGTATCTCTATTATGCATTCATGTAGGGGACTTGTGGGGAATGTTTTGAATTGTCGCATGCGCTAACCCATCCAATTCAATAACGTTAGGAAGATTTGAAGGTTAATTAGTGCATCACGGTTAACTTGGGGTGTTGAGCATCATGGTTTATTGAAATGCAATTGGAAATCGTTTTATTATGCAAGTATAACATATGTGGAGATGAACCCCTTAGCTAGGTTCCCATCCATTCTATTCCATCAAATTCGTTTTACAATCTGTTTTATTTCCAAGTTTCTGTTTTAATTTCAAATTCATCTAAAATCAATCCCCCTTTACTTTATTGTCCAATTTAGTTAGAAAGTGTCTTAGTTTGTGTTTTTAAGTATTTTGATTCATTTTGTTACATAAATTCGTCCAGATTCACCAAAGTGCTCAAAACTGCCCAGAAAGTGTTTTTAAGGTAGTTTTGAGTGTTTTGGGTGATGTTTGAGTCTTTTGGTTTGTCTTAGTGTTTTAAAGTGTTAGATTAGTTAGAAATACATTTAGTTTGTGTTTTTAAGAGTCTTGAGTCAAGTTACAACTTAGTTTCGTCCAAATTTGTGTTTGTGCTCAAATCTGCCCAGAAAGTGGTTTTTAGGCAGATTTGAGTGTGTTTGTGTTGTTTTGAGTCTTTTGGTTTGTTTTAGTGTTTTAAAGTTTTAGTTTCGCATTCTTTGAGTCTAGTATAGTGTTTCATATTGTTATTTTACGTTTTTGAGTCAAATCCAAGTGGTTAACAATCCCTCATAATCCCCGGTCTAGAATGATCCCTACTTATACATATACTACAATTGACAAAAAGAGGGTTTAATTTGTGTGCGTGTAATTCTCGCATCACGCATGTTAATCCAGCCTAGGGTTTACTAAACACAATCGTGACTAGCGATCTTTACTACTCATGAATATAAGTTCATAACGATTAGGTGAAATTCCCTTATATCCTAGCATCAAGTTTAGGCATGCAAATTAAGTGTCGACCCTCAACCCACATACATAAGCAAGTTCTTAATCAAAACAGAAAAGTAACCCACATCTAAAGTTCGTGAATTCATAACTGGAGTAAATCAAATCATAACCAACATATGTAAATAGCTTCAAATTCACCTCTAACTAAAAGAAGAAATTAGTTCCACATGTTTAACATAATTGAACAACAAGTTAATAAACTAGACAGAAAGTAAATATGAAATTGAAATAGAATGAATGGAATTGAAATGGATGAATGCTAGCTAAGGGGTTCATCTCACACATGTTACACTTGCATAATAAAATGATTTCCAATTGCATTAAATTAACCGTCAAGTTTTCCTTAAGTTAATGAATTGGATGGGTTAGCGCAACGCAATTCACAACATTCTCCAAAAGTCCTTTACGTGAAAAGCACAATAAAGATACAATCAAAGATCATTAAGCATCATGAAAATTATAAGTATTGACGAGGCATTCGTTACTATGGAATACGCATGAAACTTATGCCAAGAATTCGTTTAACGCGATTGTTTATAAGCAACCTCCACTACTTGTGAATATAAGTTCATAACGATTAGGTGAAACTCACTTATATTCTAGCTTCATATTCACGAATGAAAATTAAGCGCGCATTCTCAATAAACATACATAAATAAGTTATCAATCAAACGGTTAAACAAATTGAATCCACAACTTATGAAACGCAATTAGAAGTAATCAAATCAAAATGCAAGCATAAACATATATTCGAATCACCCCCTAGCTAAATGGGATTTTAGTTCCTCATGGTACAAAACAAAGAGAAATCAAAGAAACACCTAAACATTCCAACAACTCAAACTTGAATTGTATGAACGTTTAGGCCCTCTTATCTTCCATTCCTCATTCGTACAAAACAAAGAGTATTGAAATTAAACCTTGAAATCAAAGAAACACCTAAACATTCCAACAACTCAAACTTGAATTGTATGAACGTTTAGGCACTCTTCTCTTCCTCTTCGTTGTAGCACAAGGTCTAGGGATAGTTTGATGGTGTGAATGGTTTGGGGAGTGGTGGAGGAATGGAAGAGGAGTGGTGGAAATGGAAGGATGGTGTTTGGATTGTAAGGGAGGGCACGGCACAAGGGAGTTTGATGGTCTACATTCTGAATATGGAAGTGTTTTGTGACTGAAATATGTATGAATGAGAATGAATGCAATGGATGCTTATTTATAGGTGAAATGGGGGGAATGATAGGAGCATATTCATGCGACTTAAAAGGCTTGTTCTCGTGCATTTACGTTATGTTTCTTTAGTTATTTTAGTACTTTAAGCTATTTTCGTGTGTTTGTAGGTCCAAAGGGCTAAAGGAGCAAAAAGATGCATTTTGGAGCACTTTTGGGCTAAGGATGGATAGCTTATGCTTGGAGCCAAAGTGTTGGACGAAATTGAAGACCTAATTGAAGACCAAAGTGTTGAAACCTTGTTCCCTTTAGTTTTAGGACATTTAAAACCATTCATATTCTCCCATAGCCGTGACTTCCCCTTCTTTCCAACATAATTCACATGCATTTCAGATTGCATTCCCATTCTTTAATTCAACCAACACAACCATGCACTCCACATGCATTTCCACCCTTACAAGACCCTAATCATTCATCCACATAATCTGCCATCATTCACACAAACACCATCATTGCCATGCATTCCATTCCATCTCCCATTTCAGATTGCATTTCATTCATTCCAACCAAGCCACATGCACTCCCTTTAAATATATTCAACCTAGCTGTCATTCCACTACATTGCACATGCATTCCCATCAGATTTCCATCATATTCACATGCATTCCATCCTTTAAAACTTTGCACATGCATTCAACATACACAACCTGCCATCATTGCAGAAAATCACTCCCATCCATTTCATCATTGCAGCCACATATAGCTTTAATACATGCAAACACATGCATTTCCACCCACATGCACCCATAATCATTCACACCTATCAGCCACATGCATTCACTCTTCATAAATCAGCCACATGCATTCAATCACTCACTCCACCACTTTGCAGCCATCCCACATGCATTTCCACCTATAAATATGCATCCATTGCAGCCACAAAGGGGGGGATCCATTCACCACAGAAATAAGGCCTTTGTGCCAGAAATTCACCCATTCCATACATTCCCATCCATTCATACACATTTCAGTCACAACACTTCTTCCATTTCAGAATGTAGACATCAAACCACCCTTGCCGTGCTCTCCCTTACAATCCAAACACCATCCTTCCATTTTCACCACTCCCCAAACCATTCACACCATCAAACTATCCTTAGACCTTGTGCTACAACGAAGAGGAAGAGAAGAGTGCCTAAACGTTCATACAATTCAAGTTTGAGTTGTTGGAATGTTTAGGTGTTTCTTTGATTTCAATGTTTAATTTCAATACTCTTTGTTTTGTACGTATGAGGAATGGAAGAGAAGAGTGCCTAAACGTTCATACAATTCAAGTTTGAGTTGTTGGAATGTTTAGGTGTTTCTTTGATTTCAAAGTTATGAGGAAATTCGAAATATATGTTTATGCTTACATTTTGATTTGATTACTGATAGGAGCATATTCATGCGACTTAAATGGCTTGTTCTCGTGCATTTACGTTATGTTTCTTTAGTTATTTTAGTACTTTAAGCTATTTTCGTGTGTTTTTAGGTTCATATGGCTAATGAAGCAAAAAGATGCATTTTGGAGCATTTTGGAGAAAAATTGGACTTGGAATGGATAGCTTATGTTTGGTGCAAAAGGAATGGACGAAATTGAAGGATTCCTAATCCATTGCAGCCATATGCACCCATAATCATTCACACCTTGCAGCCACATGCATTCACTCTTCATAAATCAGCCACATGCACTCATCATCATAACCTAGCTGTCATGTTTCCCCTTTCATCATTCCCTCACATTCTTTAAATCAGCCAACACATGCATCCACCTTTCTCCCATCAGATTTCCAACATTGCACATGCATTCCCCTTACAATTTCAGCCATCCTAGCTGTTTTGCACATGCATTCACTTAACCTAGCTGTCATGTTCCCTCTCCCATCCATTCATCTCCCTATAAAAACCATACACACTTCACACAACATTCATTCATTCTCATTCACTCTTCCATATTCCAGAAATTCGTCAAAACCTCTCCACACCCTTGCAGCAGCCACCAAAACACTTTTCTCTTCCCTATTAATCCAAACACCATTCCCCAAACCATTCACACCACCAAACCTCACCTTAGACCTTGTGCTACAACAACGAGGAAGAGAAGAGTGCCTAAACGTTCATACAATTCAAGTTTGAGTTGTTGGAATGTTTAGGTGTTTCTTTGATTTCAATGTTTAAATTCAATTCTCTTTGTTTTGTACATATGAGGAATGGAAGAGAAGAGTGCCTAAACGTTCATACAATTCAAGTTTGAGTTGTTGGAATGTTTAGGTGTTTCTTTGATTTCAAAGTTATGAGGAAATAAACCCCCCTTGGTTAGGGGGTGATTCGAAATATATGTTTATGCTTGCATTTTGATTTGATTACTTCTAATTGCGTTTCATAAGTTGTGGATTCAATTTGTTTAACCGTTTGATTGATAACTTATTTGTGTATGTTTAATTGAGAGTGCACGCTTAATTTTCATGCATGAATATGACGCTAGAATATAAGTGAGTTTCACCTAATAGTTACGAACTTATATTCACAAGTAGTGGAGGTTGCTTATAAACAATCGCGTTAAACGAATTCTTGGCATAAGTTTCATGCAATCCATAGTAACGAATGCCTCGTCAACACTTATAATTTTCATAGAGCGTAATGATTCTTGCTTGTACCTCTTCTATGCATTCATGTTGAGGACTTGTGGGGAATGTTTTGAATTGTCGCATGCATCATCCAATTCAATAACGTTAGGAAGATTTGAAGGTTAATTAGTGCATCACGGTTAACTTGGGGTGTTGAGAATTAATGATTTATTGAAACGCAATTGGAAATCATTTTATTATGCAAGTATAACATGTGTGGAGATGAACCCTTTAGCTAGCCTTCATTCCATTCAATTCCATCCATTTCATCTTTACTATCTGTTTTAATTTAAATCTGTACATTTTATTTAATTTCGTCCAAAACCAAATCCCCCTTTACTTTATTGTCCAATTTAGTTAGAAAGTATCTTAGTTTGTGTTTCTAAGTGTTTTGATTCAATTTGTTACATAAATTCGTCCAGATTCACCAAAGTGCTCAAAACTGCCCAGAAAGTGATTTTAAGGCAGTTTTGAGTGTTTTGGGTGATGTTTGAGTCTTTTGGTTTGTCTTAGTGTTTTAAAGTGTTAGATTAGTTAGAAATACATTTAGTTTGTGTTTTTAAGAGTCTTGAGTCAAGTTACAACTTAGTTTCGTCCAAATTTGTGTTTGTGCTCAAATCTGCCCAGAAAGTGGTTTTTAGGCAGATTTGAGTGTGTTTGTGTTGTTTTGAGTCTTTTGGTTTGTCTTAGTGTTTTAAAGTTTAGTTTTACATTCTTTGAGTCTAGTTTAGTGTTTTAAACTTTATTTTACGTTTTTGAGTCAGTTTCCAAGTGATTTGCAATCCCTCCTAATCCCCGGTCTAGAACGATCCCTACTTACATACTTACTACAATTGACAAAAAGAGGGTTTAATTTGTGTGCGTATAATTCTCGCATCAAATTTTGGCGCCGTTGCCGGGGATTAGCAACTTTGCTAATCCTTTGGATTGTTATTTTCGTTTTCTTATTAGTTTTAGTTTTAGTTTCTGTTATGTATTTCAGTTTTAGTTTTTGATTTGTATTTTGTTTGTCGATTTTAAAAGCACAACATGGCACTAGATAATGCTTCTCTTTTGTCACAGCTCATGGAAAGGTCCCAAATGCAAAGCGTTGGTACATTTTCAAGGAATGATGGGTTTTCCAATACTTACAATTCGGATTGGAGTGATCATTCAAACTCTATGTGGTGGGAACCTCAACATGTTCAACAAGAAAGATATTGGCAGCCATATGAGGAGTTCTATTCAAGACCTATGCAGCCACCACAACCTCATATTCAATATGCCCAACCAAACTCAAGTTCGTCAATAGATTATAATCAAAAGCTTAATGAATTAATTTGTTTGGTGCAGGGCTCACAAAATCAAGACAATGAGGCTCAACAAGGAGGATATTGGCCGCCATATGAGGAGTTCTATTCAACGCCTATGCAGCCACCACAACCTGCCCAAAGCGATGTAGGTAATTCAAGTGATAATGATAAGATTTTTCAATTACTTACTACTTTGACGCAGGGAGTCCAACTTCAAAACAAAGAGAGGGAAAATCAAGACAAAAGGTTGGACTACTTGGAAAAGCAAATTGGGCAGATAGCGGAGTTTGTAGAACAAATTTGCGACCAAGGCGAATTCCCTAGTTCAACCATTGCAAATCCGAAGGGAGAATTTGAAACCACCAATGCTATCATGTTGAAAAGTGACAAGGAGGTTGGAACGGACCCTCAACCATCAAAATCAAATCACAAGGAAGAGGAATACACCCAACCCACGGCAAGAGTGGAAACACCTTTGCCGGAGGCACCTATTGCTCCTACGCCATCTAATTCAAGTAAGGTTGTTCCAAATTTAATTAGTTCTAACCCCATTCCACCTAATATCCCTATTCCTTGCAGGTTCATGAATTCCAAGGAAGAAGAAAGTGAAAAAGACATCTTGGAAGCACTTCCAAAGGTGCAAAGTAGGGAATTTCATGAATTCATCAAAGAGGACGTTCTTGAGGCAAACAACCCCAAAGAAGTTGAATTTTATGACACAAGACAAGGACCAATCCTCACATCAAATCTGTCCAAGGGCAAAGTTCCTGAAATGTTCAAAGAAGATGTGTTTATCCTTGAGTTCATGTCGGAGCACATAAGTAAGCCACCTCCTCCAATTTCAATTTTCTTTTATACTAACATGTTGTTAATGATTCAGGCATCCAATCTTGAATTTAAACCATTACCGGATCATTTCAAGTATCACCGCCCATTCAAAGATAAATTCCATGCCGATTGATTCAGAAAAAAAAAAAAAAAAAAAAAAAAAAAAGAAAAAGAAAAAAAAGGATACTAAACATGGAGAAAGATGGAGCTTCACAAAGGTTGTTTACGTGAAGCCCCACTACGAGGCGTCGGAGCGGGAGGCATAGAAGCGGGAGGCATCGGAGCGGAAGGCATCGGAGCTAGAGCATTCCAGGCTTCAATACTTGGCCAAGCGCTGGACGAGCCAGGAAAAATGTGCCTCTGGAAGTAAGCCGCAAGCCTTTGACGGTCACTTTGCATACGACCATTGGATTCTTGCAGCTCATCCAGCTTCCTCTTCATGCCCGTCGAATAGTTGTTTGCAAGCACATGCAAACTTCTATTCTCGTACTTAAGCAGTTTGATCTCTTGCTTAAGACTTTCCACCTCTGCCATCAATGATTCCACCTGACGGGAGCGGGCAAGCAGGCGTTGGCCCATGTTGGACACAGAACTCGCACACTGAACACTAAGTGCGAGGGACTCTTGAACGGCCAACTCATCGGACCGTCCTGACAGCAGCCTACTATCTTTTGGAGTAAGGAGGTTTCTAGCTACTATTGTAGCTGTTGTGGCGTCCTGCATCACGGAGTCTTCACCTGTAAGAAGACCGTTAGAAGATAAAAAAGAAGGACGCCATACATTACCTTGACGGGGAGCAACTGGATCGCTGCTGAGACTCAAATCTAAGCTAAGGTTCGATTGGTTTGCCATTTTTCAAAAGTGTTCAAAGAGATGGGGTGGATGGAGAGAATTCTCAAAGGGCCGGAGTCGATTTTCAAAGAATGGGAAATCTTCAGAGTGTGTTTGTTGCGGTGATCAATGCATCTATAAGAAGCCAAGGCGACGCGTCCACCAATTCAAAAAGCCGGAATTTCCGGCGTAAGTTAGGCGACGCGTTCTCGGCTTTTCAGAAACGCGTTCAACTTTGTCAAAAGTTCACGTGGAGGTCATCATCGCAGCTACACTTTTACCAACAAGCGTAAATTTCGGCGACGCTTTCTCTGCTTTTCAGAAAACGCGTGCGACTTTGTCAAAAGAGCTCAGACAGAGCCGCGTACGCACTACTACGTGTCGTTCAGAAATCGAAGGGGCGTCGTGCAGAAATCGAAGAGGCGTCCGTTCAGAAATCGAAGAGACGTTTGTCGACACGGGTAAAAGAACAATACCACCACTTGATATTATCTCTATATATGTCGACCTTCGTCTTTTATGGCAAGGCAAACCTGAAGAAAATGCCCAACTCTTCCTCACCTCTGAGGTCGCACTCCCAGCAAAGCCTTTCGAAATACTCAATTCTTCCTTCTTCCCCAATGATGATACCAGATGCCTAGAGTACATATGACCCAGGAGGAAACAGCACAACAAATACATGTGCTGATTCATTCACCGCTTCTTCAAAAGCAAAGGTATCTCATATCATCAAGGTCTAAAGCAAAAGTATCTCATATCATGCTCTTTCCCTATCTTTTCCTTTGCCCTTGTTATTACTCGCATGGCAAAGTAAACAAAAGCAATCAGAGGCACTTGGAGTCAGTCTTCTGTTCTGGAACCGACTGCCTGGAATCCATTCCTGATTGCTTACCTAGAGTTGCTCTCGAGTAGTCATCTTCAATGGTTGACACACTTCCGGAGAAGGGACCACTTCTGCAAGGGGAGCAAGCAAGGCAAGTCAAAATGATACATTGAAGCATGTGGAGACAAACATAGGCTGAGTTATCCTCCAACCCTTTTCAATACGAATTGGAAAGATTGAACAAAGAAACAGACCAAAGGAGTAAGCTCAGACCTTCGGGGGAGACCAAAAGAAGCCTGCTGCCCAGTTCAAGAGTAGCACAAAGGAAAATCAACGATGGGAGCAGCGCAGTTCAAGAGTAAGCCTGTGGAATCACAAAGATCAAAGCCTCAATGCAATTACCAAGGAGAAGATGGAATTTACACTCTATAACCAGATTTGCATCCCTAAACTCTTCTCTTTGTTAATTACATTCTGCCATGTTTAGTATGTTTAGTTGCTTTTTGTGTGTTTACTTATGTTTTGTGTGAATCTATGCTTAAAACATTGAGGACAATGTTTGATTTAAGTGTGGGGGGGTAACTAATGTTGTTAATGCAAATTCGTGGGATTTTATCACCCATAACTTCAAATGTTGTTCCTTGCTGTTTTAAGGTGTTTTTAAGATGTTTTAGAGTGTTTTAGTATGTTTAGTTGCTTTTTGTGTGTTTACTTATGTTTTGTGTGAATCTATGCTTAAAACATTGAGGACAATGTTTGATTTAAGTGTGGGGGGGTAACTAATGTTGTTAATGCAAATTCGTGGGATTTTATCACCCATAACTTCAAATGTTGTTCCTTGCTGTTTTAAGGTGTTTTTAAGATGTTTTAGAGTGTTTTAGTATGTTTTGTTTTTATAACTCTGAAAATCACATAAAAATTTGAAAAATATGTTTTGAAAAGCCTAAAAAGAGTGTTTTGAGTCATTTTTGTGTGTTTGTGTCTTAGGGTACCTTCCAACACAATGATAAGGATTTGGTTTGTAATTGCATGACTGTTAAAAAGAGTTATAAACATAGAGAAAAGTTTGATTTACTCTTGGTATATGCTTGGTTATGGTTATAATATATGACTTCACATGCAATCATAAAAGAAAAATTCGTTTTTGTAACATGCTTGAAGGAAGGAACTCAAACAAACGCTACAACCCTGTGAGACTCGAGCCATTACTTTCTTTGGAGAGTTATTCTCTGTGATTTCTTGTTTTCTAAAGTCGTTGCATGATCTCATCATTCTTTGCTTGGTTGCTACTTGGAATGCATTTCATTATAGTTCCAAATACTAGAACTCATGCCCAATTCATTCAAAGCATGATATTGTTTGCATAACATACAATAAGATGAAGTTGTTAGTCAAGCCAAAGCCAAAAAGCCTATCCCTTTTCATATTTCTTATTTGTTGTAAGTTTTAACCCTTTTGAGCCTTTTCAAGCTTATTTTCTTTGTTAACCCCTTGTTCTTAAAGGATAGTGAAGCATGACTTAGAATGAACTCCTTTTGATCAATATACTGTAGAAAATAAGTGTGGGGGAAGATAATAGGGCACGGCCAAAGAATGAAATAAAGAAAAAAATTGTTGAAAAGAAAGAAAAAAAGAGTTGAAAAATAAGTGAGAATGATCTCACAAGCATTGGTTATTGAAGGAAGGGTCCAAAAGAGTGAATTTGACCCTAGTTGTTGCATGAATCTTCCCTTGTATTTAAAAGTTGATTTCTGCCATTAAAAATGAGTTTAAGTGTCAATTTCATTACTTCGCTTCCTATTACTTTAAGAACCTTTGTTTTACTTTACCTTTCTTTGTTAAACCATTACCCTTAGCCCCGTTACAACCCTCAACTTCTATCTTGATGTTATGTTTTCAATTTGTGGAGTTTGAATTTGGTATGAGCATATGGAATCACTGGTTCTCATTCTAAGTAGTAGCATTCCATTCATGAGATCATATTCATGTCATTATCGTAAATCCAGAAAATGCTTTCTTTGTTATAACATATGTGAGATACTAGTCTTTCATGTTCACATCAATCTCTCACATATAACTAGTGTAGGGTGTGTAGTCAGAAAATCTGTGTGAAAATAGAGTGCATTCTAGTAAGGAATTGAGGAAATTCTCTAAGGCATGTTACTACATTCAAATCATGGTTTTAAATGCTTAATTGTGAACTAGTATGTGGTGACTATGATTAAGAATGTATTTAAGTGTAAAGATGGCTAAAATCTGTGGGAATAATGATTTTTAACTTGTCATGTGCATTGGAAATCCGTAAGACGATTGTTGGAAGGTGTAGGTGGTGTTTTGTTCGTTTTGTCTAGTTTCGTGTTCTTTTGTTGTTTTGTTTTGCTCGAGGACTAGCAAAAGATAAGTGTGGGGGTATTTGATAGGAGCATATTCATGCGACTTAAATGGCTTGTTCTCGTGCATTTACGTTATGTTTCTTTAGTTATTTTAGTACTTTAAGCTATTTTCGTGTGTTTTTAGGTTCATATGGCTAATGAAGCAAAAAGATGCATTTTGGAGCATTTTGGAGCAAAATTGGACTTGGAATGGATAGCTTATGTTTGGTGCAAAAGGAATGGACGAAATTGAAGGATTCCTAATCCATTGCAGCCATATGCACCCATAATCATTCACACCTTGCAGCCACATGCATTCACTCTTCATAAATCAGCCACATGCACTCATCATCATAACCTAGCTGTCATGTTTCCCCTTTCATCATTCCCTCACATTCTTTAAATCAGCCAACACATGCATCCACCTTTCTCCCATCAGATTTCCAACATTGCACATGCATTCCCCTTACAATTTCAGCCATCCTAGCTGTTTTGCACATGCATTCACTTAACCTAGCTGTCATGTTCCCTCTCCCATCCATTCATCTCCCTATAAAAACCATACACACTTCACACAACATTCATTCATTCTCATTCACTCTTCCATATTCCAGAAATTCGTCAAAACCTCTCCACACCCTTGCAGCAGCCACCAAAACACTTTTCTCTTCCCTATTAATCCAAACACCATTCCCCAAACCATTCACACCACCAAACCTCACCTTAGACCTTGTGCTACAACAACGAGGAAGAGAAGAGTGCCTAAACGTTCATACAATTCAAGTTTGAGTTGTTGGAATGTTTAGGTGTTTCTTTGATTTCAATGTTTAAATTCAATTCTCTTTGTTTTGTACATATGAGGAATGGAAGAGAAGAGTGCCTAAACGTTCATACAATTCAAGTTTGAGTTGTTGGAATGTTTAGGTGTTTCTTTGATTTCAAAGTTATGAGGAAATAAACCCCCCTTGGTTAGGGGGTGATTCGAAATATATGTTTATGCTTGCATTTTGATTTGATTACTTCTAATTGCGTTTCATAAGTTGTGGATTCAATTTGTTTAACCGTTTGATTGATAACTTATTTGTGTATGTTTAATTGAGAGTGCACGCTTAATTTTCATGCATGAATATGACGCTAGAATATAAGTGAGTTTCACCTAATAGTTACGAACTTATATTCACAAGTAGTGGAGGTTGCTTATAAACAATCGCGTTAAACGAATTCTTGGCATAAGTTTCATGCAATCCATAGTAACGAATGCCTCGTCAACACTTATAATTTTCATAGAGCGTAATGATTCTTGCTTGTACCTCTTCTATGCATTCATGTTGAGGACTTGTGGGGAATGTTTTGAATTGTCGCATGCATCATCCAATTCAATAACGTTAGGAAGATTTGAAGGTTAATTAGTGCATCACGGTTAACTTGGGGTGTTGAGAATTAATGATTTATTGAAACGCAATTGGAAATCATTTTATTATGCAAGTATAACATGTGTGGAGATGAACCCTTTAGCTAGCCTTCATTCCATTCAATTCCATCCATTTCATCTTTACTATCTGTTTTAATTTAAATCTGTACATTTTATTTAATTTCGTCCAAAACCAAATCCCCCTTTACTTTATTGTCCAATTTAGTTAGAAAGTATCTTAGTTTGTGTTTCTAAGTGTTTTGATTCAATTTGTTACATAAATTCGTCCAGATTCACCAAAGTGCTCAAAACTGCCCAGAAAGTGATTTTAAGGCAGTTTTGAGTGTTTTGGGTGATGTTTGAGTCTTTTGGTTTGTCTTAGTGTTTTAAAGTGTTAGATTAGTTAGAAATACATTTAGTTTGTGTTTTTAAGAGTCTTGAGTCAAGTTACAACTTAGTTTCGTCCAAATTTGTGTTTGTGCTCAAATCTGCCCAGAAAGTGGTTTTTAGGCAGATTTGAGTGTGTTTGTGTTGTTTTGAGTCTTTTGGTTTGTCTTAGTGTTTTAAAGTTTAGTTTTACATTCTTTGAGTCTAGTTTAGTGTTTTAAACTTTATTTTACGTTTTTGAGTCAGTTTCCAAGTGATTTGCAATCCCTCCTAATCCCCGGTCTAGAACGATCCCTACTTACATACTTACTACAATTGACAAAAAGAGGGTTTAATTTGTGTGCGTATAATTCTCGCATCAATTACTTCTAATTGCGTTTCATAAGTTGTGATTCAATTTGTTTAACCGTTTGATTGATAACTTATTTATGTATGTTTATTGAGAGTGCACGCTTAATTTTCATGCATGAATATGACGCTAGAATATAAGTGAGTTTCACCTAATAGTTACGAACTTATATTCACAAGTAGTGGAGGTTGCTTATAAACAATCGCGTTAAACGAATTCTTGGCACGAGTTTCATGCAATCCATAGTAACGAATGCCTCGTCAACACTTATAATTTTCATAGAGCGTAATGATTCTTGCTTGTATCTCTTCTATGCATTCATGTTGAGGACTTGTGGGGAATGTTTTGAATTGTGTATGCGCTAACCCATCCAATTCAATAACGTTAGGAAGACTTGAAGGTTAATTAGTGCATCACGGTTAACTTGGGGTGTTGAGCATTCATGGTTTATTGAAATGCAATTGGAAATCATTTTATTATGCAAGTATAACATGTATGGAGATGAACCCCTTAGCTAGGTTTCCATCCATTCAATTTCATCACATTCATCTTTACTTTCTGTTTTAATTTAGAATCTGTGCATTTTATTTAATTTCGTCAAATCTAATTCCCCCTTTACTTTAATGTCCAATTTAGTTAGAAAGTGTTTTAGTTTGTGTTTATAAGTGTTGTGATTCAATTTATTACATAAATTCGTCCAAATTCACCAAAGTGCTCAAAACTGCCCAGAAAGTGTTTTTAAGGCAGTTTTGAGTGTTTTGGGTGATGTTTGAGTCTTTTGGTTTGTTTTAATGTTTTAAGTGTTTAGTTTTACATTCTTTGAGTTAGTTTAGTGTTTTATATTGTGTTTTTAAGAGTCTTGAGTCAAGTTACAACTTAATTTCGTCCAAATTTGTGTTTGTGCTCAAATCTGCCCAGAAAGTGGTTTTTAGGCAGATTTGAGTGTGTTTGTGTTGTTTTGAGTCTTTTGGTTTGTCTTAGTGTTTTAAAGTTTAGTTTTGCATTCTTTGAGTCTAGTATAGTGTTTCATATTGTTATTTTACGTTTTTGAGTCAAATCCAAGTGGTTAACAATCCCTCATAATCCCCGGTCCAGAACGATCCCTACTTATACTTATACTACAATTGACAAAAAGAGGGTTAATTTGTGTGCGTATAAATCTCGCATCAGGGAACATGACAGCTAGGAGGGAATGTGGCTGCATGTTTGAATGATTAAAGGGTGCATGTGGGTTGGAATTGCATGTGCAATGAATATGTGGCTGCATGTGCAAGGGGACAATCTGAAAATGCATGTGAAAGCATGTGTTGGCTGCAGTGATGAAATGGATGGGAGTGCATGTGGCTTAATTAATTAAAGGGAGTGCATGTGCAATGTTTTAAAGGATGGAATGCATGTGAATATGATGGAAATCTGATGGGAATGGGAGATGCATGTGCTGATTTATGCATGTGATTAAAGGGTGGGAGTGCATGTGCTTTGACAGAAATGAAAGGGAATGCACGGTTTTGGTTGATTTCTGGTGGTTGTGAGGTGGAAAGCTAGGTGGAAATGCATGTGGATTAAAGCTTTGAATGAATGCATGTGGCTGCAATGGTAAAGGATGGGAGTGCATGTAAGCCACGGCAATGATGTTTTTCTGTGGTGAATGGTAATGTAATTTGAAATGGGAGAGCATGTGGATTAAAGGGGGAATGATGATGAATGCATGTGAATTATTTATGAAGGGAATGCATGTGCAATGAAGTGGAATGACAGCTAGGTTGAATATATTTAAAGGGAGTGCATGTGGCTTGGTTGGAATGAATGAAATGCAATCTGAAATGGGAGATGGAATGGAATGCATGGCAATGATGGTGTTTGTGTGAATGATGGCAGATTGTGTGGATGAATGATTAGGGTCTTGTAAGGGTGGAAATGCATGTGGAGTGCATGGTTGTGTTGGTTGAATTAAAGAATGGGAATGCAATCTGAAATTGATAGGAGCATATTTAGGCAACTTACTTAGCTTGTTTTCGTGCATTTATATTGTTAATTCATAGTTGTTTTAGTAGTTTAAGCCATTTTCGTGTGTTTTTAGGTTCATATGGCTAAGGAAGCAAAAAGTTGCATTTTGGAGCATTTTGGAGCAAAATTGGACTTGGAATGGATAGCTTATGTTTGGAGCAAAAGGAATGGACGAAATTGAAGGATTCCTAATCCATATCAGCCACATGCACATTCAATCATTCACACCAAAACCTTGCACATGCTTTCCCATTTCATTATTCATTCTCTTTGCACCACCAATTCAGCCACATGCACCCTTTAATCATTCAACCATGCAGCCACACATTCACCCACATGCATTCCCCTTACAATTTCAGCCATCCCACTTCATCATTGCACATGCATTCACCCTTTAATCCATTGCAGCCACATGCACTCCCATTTTCTCCCAAAACATTGCACATGCATTTTCAGCTTTCCACCAAGTTCCTAGCTGTCATATTCCCTCTTTTCACCTATAAATAAGCACCCATTGCAGCCACAAATCACTCACTCTTCCATATTCAGAAAACCATCTCATATTCACATTCATTCACGCCAGAAATTCATTCCCTCTCTCTAACACAGCCATACTCCACCATTCTTCATATTTTCTGCCCAAAAACACTCCTTGCCTTCCCCTACATCCATCCCTACCCTAAACACATCATTCTACATCATCCATAACCCCCAAAACTCACCAAAACCCCTTGTGCCGCAGCAACTAGAGGAGAAGAGGCCTAAACGTTCATACAATTCAAGATTGAGTTGTTGGAATTTTTAGGTGTACTTCGATTCTTGTTTTCAATGTTTACTTTGTTATTACTCTCTAAGTTTGTTGTAATCATGAGTGGCTAAACCCCTAATTAGTTAGGGGAAAGTTTGAAGCCATGAACATGTTTGAAATATGAATTGATTTCTTCCAATTGTGATTTGTTAAGTTGTGATTGCAATTCAATTATCATGTTTATTAAAAACTTGTTTTTGTATGTTGATTAGGGATGCATACTTAGTCTTCATGCATAAACTCGATGCTAGTTTATAAACGAGTTTCACCTAATCGTCACAAGTTTATAAACATGAGTAGTGAAGGTTGCTAGTCACAACCGCGTTAATTGAATTCTTGGCAAAAGTATCATGCATTCATAGTTACAATTGCCTCGTCAACACTTATAATTTTCATAGAGCATAATGATCTCTCATTGTATCTCTTCTATGCATTCATGTTGAGAACCATTGGAGAATGATTTGAATTGTCGCATGCATCATCCAATTCAATAACATAAGGAAAATTTGAGAGTTAATTAGTGCATCACGGTTAACTTGGGGTGTTGAGCATCATAGTTAATGAAAAACAATTGGAGAATCGATTCATATATAAATGTGTCATGTGTGGAGAATGGACCTCTAACTAATCCATCCATCATCTTGTTTCTCAAATCCGTTTATACAACCTGCCTAGTTTATTAACTTGTTTTGTTAATTCAATTTTCGTCAAATCAAAACCCCCCTTTACTTTCTTGTTCTTTAGTGCTTAGAATTTGTCTTAGTTTGTGTTTAAAGTGTTTTGATTCAATTTATTTCCCAAAATTCGTCCAAATTCACCAAAGTGCTCAAAACTGCCCAGAAAGTGATTTTAAGGCAGTTTTGAGTGTTTTGGGTGATGTTTGAGTCTTTTAGTTTGTTTTAGTGTTTTAAAGTTTAGTTTTGCATTCTTTGAGTCTTAGTTTATGTTTTAAAGTGTTTTGAATCAAGCCATAATCTTAAATTCGTCCAACATTGGGTTTAAGGTCAGAAACTGCCTAGTTAGTGTTTTTAGGCAGTTTTGAGTCTTTTGAACTTGTTTTGAGTCCTTTGAGTCTTTGTGAACGTTTTTAACTTTGTTTTTATGTTTTTGAGTCAATTTAGAGGTTTTAGCAAGCCCTCCTAATCCCCGGTCTAGAACGATCCCTACTTGCATCCTTACTACAATTTGACAACAAGAGGGTTAATTTGTGTGCTTAACTATTTTCGCATCAAATTTTGGCGCCGTTGCCGGGGATTAGCAAAATTGCTAATCCCTTGTGTTTTTGCCGTATGTTTTTAGTGTAATTTACCTAGTTTTCTTATTTTGTTTTGTTTTCTTGGTTTAGGTACTAGTGCATGACGCGGAGTTCTCAAACTGTGCATGCACATATCTTGGACTTTAACGACGATTTTGAACGTGATTTGAGAAGAAAGAGGAGGCATCCCGAACCTAGTGAACCTAGTTCAAGTTCAGAGGCCGAATCTGAGTTTGAAAGTGTGGAAGAAGAAGTAATGGCAGCGGACAATCGGACCATTAAAGAGCTTTCGGCCTCGGGGTTGGCCAATGCCGCACCATTATGCATTCAATACCCCGCGGCTGCCCAAGGCAAGACCGATGAATTCGAGTTGAAGTCAAGCTTGTTGCACCACATTCCGAAATACCATGGGCTTTCCATGGAAGATCCCAACAAGCATCTCAAGGAGTTCGAGGTTGTTTGTTCGAGCATGACACCCATAAATGTCGATGGGAACATTCTAATGATGAAAGCTTTTCCATTCTCTCTTGTGGAAAAGGCTAAGGATTGGCTTTATGAATTGGCACCTGGGACCGTTACTTCTTGGGAGAGCATGAAGAGAGCGTTCTTGGAGAAGTTCTTCCCTACTTCAAGAGTTATTCTCTTGAGGAAGAAAATTAGCGGAATCCAACAAAGTCAAGGAGAATCTTTTCCGGCATACTACGAGCGTTTTAAAGCCCTTGTTGCATCATGTCCTCAACATCAAATGAAGGAGGAGCTTCTCCTTCAATATTTCTATGAGGGCCTTCTTCCCATTGAAAGGCAAATGCTCGATGCTTCGGCGGGAGGTGCATTGGTAGACAAAACTCCTATGGCAGCCAAGACCCTAATCGCAAACCGTGCTCTAAATGCACAACAATATGAAGGACTTGGGCAAAGGGACCCCCCACGGCAACACTTGAATGAGGTAAGTTCTCAATCCGATATTCAAAATCAGATAGCTAATCTTACTTCTATTGTGTCTCAGATGGCCGAAGGAATGAAGATACAAGAACCGATTGTATGTGGTGTATGTTCTATCCAAGGACATCCTTCGGAAAGATGCCCTCAATTGATTGAGAATGGGGGATGGGAGAGTGCAAATGCCATTGGATTTCCAAGCCACAATCAACCAAGGAATGATCCATATTCCAACACATACAATCCGGGTTGGAGAGACCATCCAAACTTCAAGTGGAGGGATCCTCAACAACCTCAACAACAAGGAGGCTTTAGACAACAACCCCCGGGGTTCTACACCAAGCCATTCGGCCCCAATCCAAACCAAGCACAACCTGCCCAAAACAATCAAGGTACGTCGTTGGACAATGAAACACTTCTTAAATTACTTACCAATTTGTCTCAGGGGCAAGAGAATCAAACCAAAGCCATGCAAAACCAAGACAAAAGGGTGGATCACTTGGAGAAACAAATTGGGCAGATTGCGGAGTTTGTAGGACAATTCCGAGACAAAGGCAAGCTCCCTAGCTCAACCATTGTCAATCCAAAGGGAGGATTCGAATCTGCCAAGGCAATCATGTTGAGAAGTGGTAAGGAGGTCGGAACCACCCCAAGCACGTCCAAAACAAGTCAAGAAGAGGACGTGTTGCTGCAAGAAGAGGAGGAACAAGGAATAAAGGCCACGGCAAGGGTGAAAGAATCTTTGCCGCAGCCCCCTATTGTGCCAACACCGCCCAACATGCCTAAGGTAAGTCCAAATTCGACTTTGTCAAGTTCTATTCCACTAAACGTGCCCTTTCCTAGCAGGTTTAGGCAATCAAAGAAGGAGGAGAGTGAAAAGGACATTTTGGAAACCTTTAGGAAAGTTCAAGTCAACATTCCGCTCCTTGATGCAATCAAGCAAGTCCCTAAGTATGCCAAGTTCTTAAAAGAGCTTTGCACAACGAGGAAGAGGATTTCAAACAAGGAGGTGGTCCAGGTAAGTGAAAATGTCTCTGCTGTGTTACAAAGGAAATTACCCCCTAAATGCAAAGATCCGGGTAGTTTTACAATTCCGTGCGTTATTGGTAATACTAAGTTTGAACAATGCATGTTAGACTTAGGGGCTTCGATTAATGTTATGCCATACTCTATTTATGCATCTATGAACTTAGGTGAGCTTAAAAATGATGGTGTGATAATTCAATTAGCCGATCGTTCTAATGCATATCCAAAGGGTGTTTTGGAAGATGTTTTGGTACAGGTTGATAACTTGATTTTTCCAGCGGATTTCTACGTGCTTGACATGGAGGATTCACCCCATTCCACCCCATTACCGATTCTATTAGGGAGGCCCTTCATGAAAACAGCCCGCACCAAGATAGATGTGTTTAAAGGAACTTTAACGATGGAATTTGATGGGGAAGTCATTGATTTCAATCTTTCTGAAAGTATTAAATTTCCTAAGGACGATCATTCTTGTTTTTCTATTGATATAATTGATGATTTGGCGCAGGAATTTCTCGATTCTTTGGAAAGGGATACACTTGAAACAACAATTGCACAAGGAATTGGGCAAAAATCTGGTTTTGCCGTGCCTAGAAGTAAAGATGAGGCCGAGATGGTTGCTGCACTTGAGTCATTGCCACAACACTTTGGTAAGCCTCCAAACCCGAGTCCAATTCCTGTTTCGACTAACAAGTTGTTACCTTCAGTGATTCAGGCACCCATTCTTGAGCTTAAACCATTGCCAGATCATTTGAAGTATGTCTATTTGGGAGACAATGAGACGTTGCCCGTCATAGTTTCCTTATCCCTCACAGCAATGGAGGAGGAGAAATTGATTCGGGTGTTGAAAGAGCACAAGACGGCCATAGGATGGACCTTGGCCGACATAAAGGGTATTAGTCCTACAACTTGCATGCATCGCATACTTTTAGAGGAGGGGGCTAAACCAACTAGAGAGGCTCAACGCCGGCTCAACCCTCCAATGATGGAAGTTGTGAAAAAGGAGATTATCAAGCTTCTAGATTGTGGGGTGATCTATCCTATCTCGGATAGCCGTTGGGTTTCACCGGTTCAAGTGGTGCCAAAGAAATCCGGAGTGACTGTGGTGAAGAATGAAGAAGATGAACTTGTGCCTACACGCATTCAAACTGGTTGGAGGGTGTGCATTGACTATAGGAAGCTAAATGCCGCAACAAGGAAAGATCACTTCCCTTTGCCATTCATTGATCAAATGCTTGAAAGGTTAGCCGGTCATTCTTTTTATTGCTTTCTTGATGGTTATTCGGGTTATAATCAAATTGTCATAACGCCGGATGATCAAGAAAAGACCACCTTTACTTGTCCATTTGGTACTTTTGCATATCGTCGTATGCCATTTGGTTTATGCAATGCACCGGCCACTTTCCAACGATGCATGGTAAGTATCTTCTCTGATTATGTTGAAAAGATAATTGAAGTATTTATGGACGATTTTAGTGTGTTTGGAGACTCATTTGATGCTTGTTTGCATAATCTCACTTTAATCTTGAAAAGATGCATGGAAACTAACCTTGTTTTGAATTGGGAAAAATGTCATTTTATGGTTAAACAAGGTATAGTTTTGGGTCATATCATCTCTGAAAAAGGAATTGAAGTTGATAAGTCTAAAATAGATCTTGTACGTCACTTACCCTCTCCTACTTCGGTTAGAGAGGTTCGTTCTTTTCTTGGCCATGCAGGATTCTATAGGCGATTTATCAAGGATTTTTCTAAGATTGCACAACCACTATGCCGTCTCCTACAAAAAGAAGTGGCGTTTGAATTCACTAAGGAATGCACGGCATCATTCAACCAACTCAAGGAGTTGTTGACCACGGCACCCATTATTGTTCCCCCGGATTGGAGCCTCTCGTTCGAGCTTATGTGTGATGCGTCCGATTATGCTTTAGGGGCTGTTTTGGGACAAAGAAAGGACAAAAGGCCGCATGTCATCTACTATGCCTCACGGACATTGAATGATGCTCAACTTAATTATTCCACAACCGAAAAAGAACTCTTGGCTATTGTATTTGCATTAGATAAATTTAGATCATATCTTCTTGGTACTAAAGTAATTGTTTTCACTGACCATGCAGCCTTGAAGTATCTTCTCACCAAAAAGGAGGCTAAGCCAAGACTCATTCGTTGGATGCTCCTACTTCAAGAGTTCGATCTTGAAATCCGAGACAAGAAAGGGTGTGAAAACGTGGTGGCTGACCACCTAAGTAGAATGGTGCGTGAGGAAGAGTCCACCCCCATTTTAGAAACGTTTCCGGATGAGCAACTTCTGTCCATTGAGGTAAGAACCCCTTGGTATGCCGATTTGGTCAATTTCTTGGTGTCTAAGCAAGTTCCTAGTACCCTAAACAAGTTCCAACGTGATAAACTTGTTCATGATGCACGTTTTTATGTTTGGGATGATCCATATTTATGGAAATTCTGCCCAGATCAGATTGTGCGTAGATGTGTGCCCGAATCTGAATTTAATTCCATTCTTACATTCTGCCATACTTATGCATGTGGGGGACATTTTGGCACCCAAAGGACAGCCCTAAAGGTGTTACAATCTGGATTTTATTGGCCTAATCTCTTTAAAGATGCTAAAATGTTTTGTGTAACATGCGATAAGTGTCAAAGAACAGGTAACATAGGGCCTAAGGACCAAATGCCGCAACAATCTCTCTCCTTTGTGGAAATTTTTGATGTTTGGGGTATTGATTTCATGGGCCCCTTCCCTCCATCTTTTGGTTTCACTTATATCTTGCTAGCTGTCGATTATGTTTCCAAATGGGTGGAAGCCAAAGCCACCCGTACTAACGATTCTAAGGTTGTTGCAGATTTTGTGAAATCTAATATTTTTGCTAGGTTTGGGATGCCACGAGTTTTAATTAGTGATGGGGGTTCTCACTTTCGTAACCGCACCATTGAAGCTTTGCTCAAGAAGTACAACGTTACTCATAAGGTTTCCACACCTTATCACCCTCAAACTAATGGGCAAGCGGAGGTTTCAAATAGGGAGATCAAACAAGTCCTAGAGAAAACCGTGGGACCCTCAAGAAGAGATTGGAGTTTGCGCTTGGACGATGCATTGTGGGCCTATCGTACGGCTTACAAAACTCCCCTTGGCATGTCACCTTTTCGGCTTATATATGGTAAGCCATGTCATTTGCCCGTTGAGTTAGAGCACAAGGCACATTGGGCTGTGAAAACCTTCAATTTGGACATAGACGCTGCTGGAGTTCATAGGAAGCTCCAATTAGATGAACTTGAGGAGATTAGGAACGAGGCTTACGAGAATGCTCGCATCTACAAGGACAAGACGAAGGCTTATCATGATAAGATGCTTCGTACCAAAACGTTCTCCAAGGGGCAAAAAGTGTTGCTTTTTGATTCAAGACTTCGGTTATTCCCTGGTAAGTTACGTTCTAAATGGATTGGACCTCTTGTTGTTACTAATGTTTTTCCTCATGGTGCAGTCCAAGTCCAAAGCTTAAAAAGTGGCCACGAGTTCAAGGTGAACGGACATAGATTGAAGCCATACTATGAGAACTTTGTGGAGCATGTTGTGGAAGAGCTTCCCTTGGGTGCCGTGGGCTCCAATCTGGAGTGATTGGGTTCTTCGTCCGGCTGTACGACGTTAAAGCAAGCGCTACTTGGGAGGCAACCCATGCATTCAACAAAGGAAGACCTAGAAAGCACTCCAATTCCAGATTTGCGTTCCTAAACTCTTCTCTTTGTTGCTATTTCGTTTTTGCCATGTTAGGTTGTTTAGTTGTTGTTTTGTTTGTTTGTTTGTTAATTGTGTGAGTCTATGCTTGAAACATTGAGGACAATGTTTGATTTAAGTGTGGGGGGGTAACTAAAGTGTTGTGATGCAAATTCGTAGGGTTTTATCCACCATAACTTCTAATATTGTTTCTTGCTGTTTTTAAGTGTTTTTAAACTGTTTTAGTGTGTTTTGACTTAAAAATTCGAAAATCCCATAACAATTTGAAAAATTGTTTCAAAAAACCCAAAAAGGGTTGTTTTTGTGTCTTAGGGTACCTTCCAACACAATGATGAGGATTTGGTTTTAAATTACATGACTATTATAGAATGTTGTAAACATGGCTGGAAGTTGATTTATGCTTTGGTTTATGCTTGGTTATGGTTATAGCTTATGAATTCACATGTAATTACAAAAAGAAAATCTGTTTTTGTAACATGCTTGAACGAAGGAACTTAAACTAAAGCTACATCCTTGTGAGACTTGAGCCTATAATGTTCTTTGGAGAGTATAAATCTGTGATTTCTTGTTTTCTAAAGTCGTTGCATGATCTCATCATTCTTTGCTTGGTTGCTACTTGGAATGCATTTCATTATAGTTCCAAATACTAGAACTCATGCCCAATTCATTCAAAGCATGATATTGATTGCATAACATACAATAAGATGAAGTTGTTAGTCAAGCCAAAGCCAAAAAGCCTATCCCTTTTCACATGTATTGTAGGATTACCCCTTTTTAGCCTTTTCAAGCTTATTTTCTTTGTTAACCACATTATCCTCACCTAGCTTAGATTAGGACTTTCCATACCCTTGTTCTTAAAGGATAGTGAAGCATGACTTAGAATGAACTCCTTTTGATCAATATATTGCAGAAAATAAGTGTGGGGGAAGACAATAGGGCACGGCCAAAGAATGAAATAAAGAAAAGAAAAAAAGAAAGAAAAAAAATTCGTGGAAAAATAAAAAATTAGAAAAGTGTTGAAAAGAAAGAAAAAGAGTTGAAAAATAAGTGAGAATGATCTCACAAGTATTGGTTATTGAAGGAAGGGTCCAAAAGAGTGAATTTGACCCTAATTGTGCATGAATCTTCCCTTGTGTTTAAAAGTTGATTTCTGCCATTAAAAGTGAGTTTAGGTGTCAATTTCATTACTTTGCTTCCTATTGCTTTAAGAACCTTTGTTTTACTTTACCTTTCTTTGTTAAACCATTACCCTTAGCCCCGTTACAACCCTCAACTTCTATCTTGATGTTATGTGTTCAATTTGTGGAGTTTGAATTTGGTATGAGCATATGGAATCACTGGTTCTCATTCTAAGTAGTAGCATTCCATTCATGAGATCATATTCATGTCATTGTCGTAAATCCAGAAAATGCTTTCTTTGATATAACATATGTGAGTGTTAGAATTCATATTTACATCAATCTCCTCACATATACCTAGTGTAGGGTGTGGAGTTAGAAAATCAGTGTGAAAATTGAGTGCATTCTAGTAAGGAATTGAGGGAATTCTCTAGGGCATGTTACTACATTCAAAATGATGTTTTAATTGATTAAATGTGAAATAATAAGTGGTAACTATGATTAAGTGTTTGTTGAAGTGTAAAGTAAGCTAAATGTTGTGGGAATGATGTTCTATATTGTGTCATGAAATCCCTGAGATACATGTTGGAAGGTTTAGAATGTGTTTTGGTTTGTTTTTAGTTTCTTTCGTTTTGTTTTGCTCGAGGACTAGCAATAGCTAAGTGTGGGGGAATTTGATAGGAGCATATTTAGGCAACTTACTTAGCTTGTTTTCGTGCATTTATATTGTTAATTCATAGTTGTTTTAGTAGTTTAAGCCATTTTCGTGTGTTTTTAGGTTCATATGGCTAAGGAAGCAAAAAGTTGCATTTTGGAGCATTTTGGAGCAAAATTGGACTTGGAATGGATAGCTTATGTTTGGAGCAAAAGGAATGGACGAAATTGAAGGATTCCTAATCCATATCAGCCACATGCACATTCAATCATTCACACCAAAACCTTGCACATGCTTTCCCATTTCATTATTCATTCTCTTTGCACCACCAATTCAGCCACATGCACCCTTTAATCATTCAACCATGCAGCCACACATTCACCCACATGCATTCCCCTTACAATTTCAGCCATCCCACTTCATCATTGCACATGCATTCACCCTTTAATCCATTGCAGCCACATGCACTCCCATTTTCTCCCAAAACATTGCACATGCATTTTCAGCTTTCCACCAAGTTCCTAGCTGTCATATTCCCTCTTTTCACCTATAAATAAGCACCCATTGCAGCCACAAATCACTCACTCTTCCATATTCAGAAAACCATCTCATATTCACATTCATTCACGCCAGAAATTCATTCCCTCTCTCTAACACAGCCATACTCCACCATTCTTCATATTTTCTGCCCAAAAACACTCCTTGCCTTCCCCTACATCCATCCCTACCCTAAACACATCATTCTACATCATCCATAACCCCCAAAACTCACCAAAACCCCTTGTGCCGCAGCAACTAGAGGAGAAGAGGCCTAAACGTTCATACAATTCAAGATTGAGTTGTTGGAATTTTTAGGTGTACTTCGATTCTTGTTTTCAATGTTTACTTTGTTATTACTCTCTAAGTTTGTTGTAATCATGAGTGGCTAAACCCCTAATTAGTTAGGGGAAAGTTTGAAGCCATGAACATGTTTGAAATATGAATTGATTTCTTCCAATTGTGATTTGTTAAGTTGTGATTGCAATTCAATTATCATGTTTATTAAAAACTTGTTTTTGTATGTTGATTAGGGATGCATACTTAGTCTTCATGCATAAACTCGATGCTAGTTTATAAACGAGTTTCACCTAATCGTCACAAGTTTATAAACATGAGTAGTGAAGGTTGCTAGTCACAACCGCGTTAATTGAATTCTTGGCAAAAGTATCATGCATTCATAGTTACAATTGCCTCGTCAACACTTATAATTTTCATAGAGCATAATGATCTCTCATTGTATCTCTTCTATGCATTCATGTTGAGAACCATTGGAGAATGATTTGAATTGTCGCATGCATCATCCAATTCAATAACATAAGGAAAATTTGAGAGTTAATTAGTGCATCACGGTTAACTTGGGGTGTTGAGCATCATAGTTAATGAAAAACAATTGGAGAATCGATTCATATATAAATGTGTCATGTGTGGAGAATGGACCTCTAACTAATCCATCCATCATCTTGTTTCTCAAATCCGTTTATACAACCTGCCTAGTTTATTAACTTGTTTTGTTAATTCAATTTTCGTCAAATCAAAACCCCCCTTTACTTTCTTGTTCTTTAGTGCTTAGAATTTGTCTTAGTTTGTGTTTAAAGTGTTTTGATTCAATTTATTTCCCAAAATTCGTCCAAATTCACCAAAGTGCTCAAAACTGCCCAGAAAGTGATTTTAAGGCAGTTTTGAGTGTTTTGGGTGATGTTTGAGTCTTTTAGTTTGTTTTAGTGTTTTAAAGTTTAGTTTTGCATTCTTTGAGTCTTAGTTTATGTTTTAAAGTGTTTTGAATCAAGCCATAATCTTAAATTCGTCCAACATTGGGTTTAAGGTCAGAAACTGCCTAGTTAGTGTTTTTAGGCAGTTTTGAGTCTTTTGAACTTGTTTTGAGTCCTTTGAGTCTTTGTGAACGTTTTTAACTTTGTTTTTATGTTTTTGAGTCAATTTAGAGGTTTTAGCAAGCCCTCCTAATCCCCGGTCTAGAACGATCCCTACTTGCATCCTTACTACAATTTGACAACAAGAGGGTTAATTTGTGTGCTTAACTATTTTCGCATCAGAAATGCATGTGAATTATGTTGGAAAGAAGGGGAAGTCACGGCTATGGGAGAATATGAATGGTTTTAAATGTCCTAAAACTAAAGGGAACAAGGTTTCAACACTTTGGTCTTCAATTAGGTCTTCAATTTCGTCCAACACTTTGGCTTCAAGCATAAGCTATCCATCCTTAGCCCAAAAGTGCTCCAAAAATCTCCAAAATGCATCTTTTTGCTCCTTTAGCCCTTTGGACCTACAAACACACGAAAATAGCTTAAAGTACTAAAATAACTAAAGAAACATAACGTAAATGCACGAGAACAAGCCATTTAAATCGCATGAATATGCTCCTATCAATATTCATGCAACTTAGATGGCTTGTTCTCGTGCATTTACGTTATGTTTCTTTAGTTATTTTAGTCCTTTATGCTTCTTTTGTGTGTTTTCAGGTTCTAAGGGCAAAGTATGCAAAAGGATGCCTTTTGGAGCCTTTTGGAGCAAATTAGAGATTGGAATGGATATCATATGCTTGGAGCCAAGAGGATGGACGAAATTGAAGACTTGAAGTAGGAAAGTTAAATCCTAAAAGACCTCATGTTTGAGCATCATTGAAGACTCCTACGCATTTTAGAACACAAAAACAACATTCCTTGCAACCTTAGGACAATGCCGTGTGTTTCCTTGTGTCTCCCTTCCTTGCATGGGAAGGGCTTTGTTTCCTATTCTAACTACTTAAAACCACATTTCTTTTCACCCTAATCTCAGCCACACCTCACACACCTTTCCAACCTAATCCACATGCTTTCCCATTACTTATCATAACCACTTATCACTTATCATAATCACATATCATACACTTATCATCACCACTTATCACTTATCATAATCACATATCATACACTTATCATCACCACTTATCACTTATCACTTAACATGCACCCATCACCTAACACAAAACCTTGCAGCCACATGCATTCCCCTTTTGCACATGCTTTCCCATTTCATTATTCATTCACCTTAATCATTCCCTCACATGTTTTCCCATCCCATTTCAGATTGCATTCCATTCATTCCAGCCAAGCCACATGCAATCCCTTTAATTAATTCAACCTAGCTGTTTTGCACATGCATTCCCTTCAAATAAATCAGCCACATGCACCCATAATCATTCACACCTTGCAGCCACATGCATTCCCCTTTGCATTTCCAGATTTCCAACAACCTCCTAGCTGTCATGTTCCCTCCTTTTCACCTATAAATAAGCACCCATTGCAGCCACAAAGGATTCATTCATTCACTCTTCCATTTCAGAAAATCTCTCATACACAACCATTCACGCCAGAAATTCATTCCCTCTCTCTAACACAGCCATACTTCACCATTCTTCATATTTTCTGCCCAAAAACACTCCTTGCCTTCCCCTACATCCATCCCTACCCTAAACACATCATTCTACACCATCCATAACCCCCAAAACTCACCTTAGACCTTGTGCAGCAACAAAGAGGAAGAGAAGAGGGCCTAAACATTCATACAATTCAAGTTTGAGTTGTTGGAATGTTTAGGTGTTTCTTTGATTTCAATGTTTAATTTCAATTCTCTTTGTATTGTACGTATGAGGAACTAAACCCCCTTTAGCTAGGGGGTGATTCGAAATATATGTTTATGCTTGCATTTTGATTTGATTACTTCTAATTGCGTTTCATAAGTTGTGGATTCAATTTGTTTAACCGTTTGATTGATAACTTATTTATGTATGTTTATTGAGAGTGCACGCTTAATTTTCATGCATGAATATGACGCTAGAATATAAGTGAGTTTCACCTAATAGTTATGAACTTATATTCACAAGTAGTGGAGGTTGCTTATAAACAATCGCGTTAAATGAATTCTTGGCAAGAGTTTCATGCATTCATAGTTACAATTGCTTCGTCAACATTTATAATTTTCATAGAGCATAATGATCTCTCACTGTACCTCTTCTATGCATTCATGTTGAGGACCGTTGGAGAATGATTTGAATTGTCGCATGCATCATCCAATTCATTGACATAAGGAAGATTTGAAGGTTAATTAGTGCATCACGGTTAACTTGGGGTGTTGAGAATTCATGGTTTATTGAAAGGCAATTGGAAATCGTTTTATATGCAAGTATAACATGTGTGGAGATGAACCCCTTAGCTAGCTTCCCATCCATTCAATTCCATGAAATTCATCTTTACTATCTGTTTTAATTTGAATCTGTGCATTTTATTTAATTTCGTCCAAAACTCAATCCCCCTTTACTTTATTGTCTAATTTAGTTAGAAAGTGTCTTAGTTTGTGTTTATAAGAGTCTTGAGTCAAGTTACAACTTAATTTCGTCCAAATTCACCAAAGTGCTCAAAACTGCCCAGAAAGTGTTTTTAAGGCAGTTTGGAGTGTTTTGGGTGCTGTTTGAGTCTTTTGGTTTGTTTTAGTGTTTTAAGTGTTTAGTTTTGCATTCTTTGAGTTTAGTTTAGTGTTTTAAACTTTATTTTACGTTTTTGAGTCAGTTTCCAAGAGATTTGCAATCCCTCCTAATCCCCGGTTAAGAACGATCCCTACTTACATACTTACTACAATTTGACAAAAAGAGGGTTAATTGGTATGCTTAACTATTTTCGCATCAGTGCGTCCCTAGACAATGATACACTTCTTAAGTTACTAACTAATTTGTCTCAGGGGCAAGAGAATCAAGCCAAGGCAATGCAAAATCAAGAAAAAAGGGTGGATCAATTGGAGAATGATGCGAGATTTATACGCACACAAATTAAACCCTCTTTTTGACAATTGTAGTATAGATGTAAGTAGGGATCGTTCTAGACCGGGGATTAGGAGGGATTGCAAATCTCTTGGAAACTGACTCAAAAACGTAAAAACACAATATAAAACACTATACTAGACTCAAAGAATGCAAAACTAAACTTTAAAACACTAAGACAAACCAAAAGACTCAAAACAACACAAACACACTCAAATCTGCGTTTCTGGGCAGATTTGAGCACAAACACAAATTTGGACGAAATTAAGTTGTAACTTGACTCAAGACTCTTAAAAACACAAACTAAATTGATTTCTAACTAAATTGAACAATAAAGTAAAGGGGGATTGAGTTTTGGACGAAATTAAACTAAATGCACAGATTCTAATTAAAACAGATTGTAAAAACGAAATTGATGAAATAGAAAGATGAGAAACTAGTTAGAGGGTTCCTTATCCACACATGAACATAAGCATATAAATTGATTCCCAGTTATGACTTCAACAAACAATGAATGACAATGCTCCAAGTTAATTAGGTCCGCTTAAATTAACTTTCAGATTTCCCTAGATTCATTGGATTGAATGGAATACGCATTACAACCAAATTATTCCTAATCAAAGTCCCTAACTATGGAATACGCATGATAGAGACATTCAACAAAGATCATTAAGTTCAACGGAAATCATAAACATCGACTAGGCATTCATAACTATGGAATACGCATGATAATCCAGCCTAGGGTTTATTAAACACAATCGTGACTATCAATTTTTACTACTCATGAATATAAGTTCATAACGATTAGGTGAAATTCCCTTATATCCTAGCATCAAGTTTAGGCATGCAAATTAAGTGTCGACCCTCAACCCACATACATAAACAAGTTCTTAATCAAAACAGAAAAGTAAACCACATCTAAAGTTCATGAATTCATAACTGGAGTAAATCAAATCATAACCAACATATGTACATGGCTTCAAATTCACCTCTAACTAAAAAGAAATTAGTTCCACATGTTTAATATAATTGAACAACAAGTTAAATTAAACATGAAAACAGAAACAAAAGAACGAACTCCAAAAGGTAAAGATGAAATTGATGGAATTGAATGGATGAATGCTAGCTAAGGGGTTCAACTCCACATATGTTATACTTGCATAATAAAACGATTTCCAATTGCTTTTCAATAAATTATGAATGCTCAACGCCCCGGGTCAATTAGGTCCGCTTAAATTAACCGTCAAGTTTTCCTTAAGTTAATGAATTGGATGGGTTTGCGCAACGCAATTCACAACATTCTCCAAAAGTCCTTTACGTGAAAAGCACAATAAAGATACAATCAAAGATCATTAAGCATCATGAAAACTATAAGTGTTGACGAAGCATTCGTTACTATGGAATACGCATGAAACTTATGCCAAGAATTCATTTAACGTGATTGTTTATAAGCAACCTCCACTACTTGTGAATATAAGTTCATAACGATTAGGTGAAACTCACTTATATTCTAGCGTCATATTCATGCATGAAAATTAAGCGCGCATTCTCAATAAACATACATAAATAAGTTATCAATCAAACGGTTAAACAAATTGAATCCACAACTTATGAAACGCAATTAGAAGTAATCAAATCAAAATGCAAGCATAAACATATATTTCGAATCACCCCCTAGTGATGCGAGATTTATACGCACACAAATTAAACCCTCTTTTTGTCAATTGTAGTATAAGTATAAGTAGGGATCGTTCTGGACCGGGGATTAGGAGGGATTGTTAATCACTTGGATTTGACTCAAAAACGTAAAAACAAAGTTAAAAACGTTCACAAAGACTCAAAGGACTCAAAACAAGTTCAAAAGACTCAAAACTGCCTAAAAACACTAACTAGGCAGTTTCTGACCTTAAACCCAATGTTGGACGAATTTAAGATTATGGTTTGATTCAAACGTAAAAACACAATATAAAACACTATACTAGACTCAAAGAATGCAAAACTAAACTTTAAAACACTAAAACAAACCAAAAGACTCAAACATCACCCAAAACACTCAAAACTGCCTTAAAATCACTTTCTGGGCAGTTTTGAGCACTTTGGTGAATTTGGACGAATTTGTGTAACAAATTGAATCAAAACTCTTATAAACACAAACTAAGACACTTTCTAACTAAATTAGACAATAAAGTAAAGGGGGATTGAGTTTTGGACGAAATTAAATTAAATGTACAGATTCAAATTAAAACAGATAGTAAAGATGAATTTGATGGAATTGAATGGATGGGAACCTAGCTAAGGGGTTCTTCTCCATACATGTTACACTTGCATAATAAAATGATTTCCAATTGCATTTCAATAAACCATGAATTCTCAACACCCCAAGTTAACCGTGATGCACTAATTAACCTTCAAATCTTCCTAACGTTATTGAATTGGATGATGCATGCGACAATTCAAAACATTCCCCACAAGTCCTCAACATGAATGCATAGAAGAGATACAAGCAAGAATCATTAAGCTCTATGAAAATTATAAGTGTTGACGAGGCATTCGTTACTATGGATTGCATGAAACTTATGCCAAGAATTCGTTTAACGCGATTGTTTATAAGCAACCTCCACTACTTGTGAATATAAGTTCGTAACTATTAGGTGAAACTCACTTATATTCTAGCGTCATATTCATGCATGAAAATTAAGCGTGCACTCTCAATTAAACATACATAAATAAGTTATCAATCAAACAGTTAAACAAATTGAAACCACAACTTATGAAACGCAATTAGAAGTAATCAAATCAAAATGCAAGCATAAACATATATTTCGAATCACCCCCTAACCAAGGGGGGTTTATTTCCTCATAACTTTGAAATCAAAGAAACACCTAAACATTCCAACAACTCAAACTTGAATTGTATGAACGTTTAGGCACTCTTCTCTTCCATTCCTCATACGTACAAAACAAAGAGAATTGAATTTAAACATTGAAATCAAAGAAACACCTAAACATTCCAACAACTCAAACTTGAATTGTATGAACGTTTAGGCACTCTTCTCTTCCTCGTTGTTGTAGCACAAGGTCTAAGGTGAGGTTTGGTGGTGTGAATGGTTTGGGGAGTGGTGTTTGGATTAATAGGGAAGAGAAAAGTGTTTTGGTGGCTGCTGCAAGGGTGTGGAGAGGTTTTGACGAATTTCTGGAATATGGAAGAGTGAATGAGAATGAAAATGAATGTTGTGTGAAGTGTGTATGGTTTTTATAGGGAGATGAATGGATGGGAGAGGGAACATGACAGCTAGGTTAAGTGAATGCATGTGCAAAACAGCTAGGATGGCTGAAATTGTAAGGGGAATGCATGTGCAATGTTGGAAATCTGATGGGAGAAAGGTGGATGCATGTGTTGGCTGATTTAAAGAATGTGAGGGAATGATGAAAGGGGAAACATGACAGCTAGGTTATGATGATGAGTGCATGTGGCTGATTTATGAAGAGTGAATGCATGTGGCTGCAAGGTGTGAATGATTATGGGTGCATGTGGCTGCAATGGATTAGGAATCCTTCAATTTCGTCCATTCCTTTTGCACCAAACATAAGCTATCCATTCCAAGTCCAATTTTGCTCCAAAATGCTCCAAAATGCATCTTTTTGCTTCCTTAGCCATATGAACCTAAAAACACACGAAAATAGCTTAAAGTACTAAAATAACTAAAGAAACATAACGTAAATGCACGAGAACAAGCCATTTAAGTCGCATGAATATGCTCCTATCAAATACCCCCACACTTATCTTTTGCTAGTCCTCGAGCAAAACAAAACAACAAAAGAACACGAAACTAGACAAAACGAACAAAACACCACCTACACCTTCCAACAATCGTCTTATGGATTTCCAATGCACATGACAAGTTAAAAATCATTATTCCCACAGATTTTAGCCATCTTTACACTTAAATACATTCTTAATCATAGTCACCACATACTAGTTCACAATTAAGCATTTAAAACCATGATTTGAATGTAGTAACATGCCTTAGAGAATTTCCTCAATTCCTTACTAGAATGCACTCTATTTTCACACAGATTTTCTTACTACACACCCTACATTAGTTATATGTGAGAGATTGATGTGAACATGAAAGACTAGTATCTCACATATGTTATAACAAAGAAAGCATTTTCTGGATTTACGATAATGACATGAATATGATCTCATGAATGGAATGCTACTACTTAGAATGAGAACCAGTGATTCCATATGCTCATACCAAATTCAAACTCCACAAATTGAACACATAACATCAAGATAGAAGTTGAGGGTTGTAACGGGGCTAAGGGTAATGGTTTAACAAAGAAAGGTAAAGTAAAACAAAGGTTCTTAAAGTAATAGGAAGCGAAGTAATGAAATTGACACTTAAACTCATTTTTAATGGCAGAAATCAACTTTTAAACACAAGGGAAGATTCATGCAACAACTAGGGTCAAATTCACTCTTTTGGACCCTTCCTTCAATAACCAATGCTTGTGAGATCATTCTCACTTATTTTTCAACTCTTTTTTCTTTCTTTTCAACAATTTTTTTCTTTATTTCATTCTTTTGCCGTGCCCTATTATCTTCCCCCACACTTATTTTCTGCAGTATATTGATCAAAAGGAGTTCATTCTAAGTCATGCTTCACTATCCTTTAAGAACAAGGGGTTAACAAAGAAAATAAGCTTGAAAAGGCTCAAAAGGGTTAAAACTTACAACAAATAAGAAATATGAAAAGGGATAGGCTTTTTGGCTTTGGCTTGACTAACAACTTCATCTTATTGTATGTTATGCAAACAATATCATGCTTTGAATGAATTGGGCATGAGTTCTAGTATTTGGAACTATAATGAAATGCATTCCAAGTAGCAACCAAGCAAAGAATGATGAGATCATGCAACGACTTTAGAAAACAAGAAATCACAGAGAATAACTCTCCAAAGAAAGTAATGGCTCGAGTCTCACAGGGTTGTAGCGTTTGTTTGAGTTCCTTCCTTCAAGCATGTTACAAAAACGAATTTTTCTTTTATGATTGCATGTGAAGTCATATATTATAACCATAACCAAGCATATACCAAGAGTAAATCAAACTTTTCTCTATGTTTATAACTCTTTTTAACAGTCATGCAATTACAAACCAAATCCTTATCATTGTGTTGGAAGGTACCCTAAGACACAAACACACAAAAACGACTCAAAACACTCTTTTTAGGCTTTTCAAAAGATGTTTTTCAAATTTTTATGTGATTTTCGGAGTTATAAAAACAAAACATAATAAAACACTCTAAAACAACTTAAAAACACCTTAAAACAGCAAGGAACAACATTTGAAGTTATGGGTGATAAAATCCCACGAATTTGCATCAAATATACTAAGTTACCCCCCCCACACTTAAATCAAACATTGTCCTCAATGTTTTAAGCATAGATTCACACAAAACATAAGTAAACACACAAAAAGCACTTAAACATACTAAACATAGCAGAATGTAACTAACAAAGAGAAGAGTTTAGGGACGCAAATCTGGTTATGGAGTGTAAATTCCCTCTTCTCCTTGGTGATTGCATGGGTTGATCTTGATGATTCCACAGGCTTACTCTTGAACTGGTTTCCGCCCATCGTTGATTTTCCTTTGTGCTACTCTTGAACTGGGCAGCAGGATTCCCTTTAGGCTCTCCCCCGAAGGTCTGAGCTTCCCCCTTTTATCTGTTTCTTTGTTCAATCTTTGCAGGAGTGGTCCCTTCTCTGGAAGTGTATCAACCGTTGAAGATGACTACTCGAGAGCAACGCTAGGTAAGCAATCAGGAATAAATTCCAGGCAGTCGGATCCAGATCGGAAGACTGACTCCAAGTGCCGGCTGATTGCTTCTTTCACTTTGCCATGCGAGTAAGAACAAGGACAAAGAAAAAGACAGGGAAAGAGCATGATATGAGATACTTTTGCTTTTGACCTTGATGATATGAGATACCTTTGCTTTTGAAGAAGCGGTGAACGAATCAGCACACTTCAATCCGTCATTTCTTCCTGGGTCATCTGTACTCCAGGCATCTGGTATCATCTTTGGGGAAGAAGAAAGAATTGAGTATTTCGAAAGGCTTTGCTGGGAGTGCACCCTCAGAGGTGAGGGAGAGTTGGGCATTTTCTTCAGGTTTGCCTTGCCATAAAAGACGAAGGTCGACATATATAGAGATAATATCAAGTGGTGGTGTTGTTCTTTTACCCGTGTCGACAAACGTCTCTTCGATTTCTGAACGGACGCCTCTTCGATTTCTGCACGACGCCCCTTCGATTTCTGAACGACACGTAGTAGTGCGTACGCGGCTCTGTCAGAGCTCTTTTGACAAAGTCGCACGCGTTTTCTGAAAAGCAGAGAAAGCGTCGCCGAAATTTACGCTTGTCGGCAAAAGTGTAGCTGCGATGATGACCTCCACGTGAACTTTTGACAAAGTTGAACGCGTTTTCTGAAAAGCCGAGAACGCGTCGCTTAACTTACGCCGGAAATTCTGGCTTTTTGAATCGGTGGACGCGTCGCCTTGGCTTTTTTATTGAGCTATCGATCACCACAACATACATACTCTGAAGATTTCCCATTCTTGAACATCGTCTCCGGCCCTTTGAAATTTAACTCCATCCACCCCTTCTCTTTGAACACTTTTGAAAAATGGCAAACCCATCGAACCTTAGCTTAGAATTGAGTCTCAGCAGTGATACGGGCGCGCCGCGTCAAGGTAACGTATGGCGCCCTTCTTTCTTATCTTCTAACGGTCTTCTTACAGGTGAAGACTCCGTGATGCAGGACGCCACAACAGCTACAATAGTAGCTAGGAACCTCCTCACTCCAAAAGATAGTAGGCTGCTGTCAGGACGGTCCGATGAGTTGGCCGTTCAAGAGTCCCTCGCACTTAGTGTTCAGTGTGCGAGTTCTGTGTCCAACATGGGCCAACGCCTGCTTGCCCGCTCCCGTCAGGTGGAATCATTGATGGCAGAGGTGGAAAGTCTCAAGCAGGAGATCCAGCAGCTGAAGTATGAGAATAGAAGTTTGCACGTGCTTGCAAACAACTATTCGACGGGCATGAAGAGGAAACTTGATGAGCTGCAAGAGTCTGAAGGTCGGATTCAAAGCGACCGTCAGAGGTTTTCGGCTTATCTCCAGAGGCACCTTTTTCCTGGGTCATCCAGCTTTTGGCCAAGTATTGAGGCCTGGAATGCTCTAGCTCCGATGCCTCCCGCTCCGATGCCTTCCGCTCCTATGTCTTCTGCTCCGATGCCTTCCGTTCCGATGCCTTCCGCTTCAAGAGTAAAGCCACGTAGTGGGGCCTCAAGCAAACAACCTCTGTGAAGGCTACATCTGCTTTATTTTATTTATTTCTTTTTTTTTTTTCTTTTTTTTTCTTTTTTTTTCTGAATCAATCGGCATGGAATTTATCTTTGAATGGGCGGTGATACTTGAAATGATCCGGTAATGGTTTAAATTCAAGATTGGATGCCTGAATCATTAACAACATGTTAGTATAAAAGAAAATTGAAATTGGAGGAGGTGGCTTACTTATGTGCTCCGACATGAACTCAAGGATAAACACATCTTCTTTGAACATTTCAGGAACTTTGCCCTTGGACAGATTTGATGTGAGGATTGGTCCTTGTCTTGTGTCATAAAATTCAATTTCTTTGGGGTTGTTTGCCTCAAGAACGTCCTCTTTGATGAATTCATGATATTCCCTACTTTGCACCTTTGGAAGGGCTTCCAAGATGTCTTTTTCACTTTCTTCTTCCTTGGAATTCATGAACCTGCAAGGAATAGGGATATTAGGTGGAATGGGGTTAGAATTAATTAAATTTGGAACAACCTTACTTGAATTAGATGGCGTAGGAGCAATAGGTGCCTCCGGTAAAGGTGTTTCCACCCTTGCCGTGGGTTGGGTGTATTCCTCTTCCTTGTGATTTGATTTTGATGGTTGAGGGTCCGTTCCAACCTCCTTGTCACTTCTCAACATGATTTCCTTGGCAGTTTCAAATTCTCCCTTCGGATTTGCAATGGTTGAACTAGGGAGTTCGCCTTGGTCTCGAAACTGTCCTACGAACTCCGCGATCTGCTCAATTTGCATTTCCAAGTGGTCCAACCTTTTGTCTTGATTTTGGCCCTCCTTGACTTGATTTTGTGAGCCCTGCACCAAACAAATTAATTCATTAAGCTTTTGATTATAATCTATTGACGAACTTAAATTTGGTTGGGCATATTGAATATGAGGTTGTGGTGGCTGCATAGGCGTTGAATAGAACTCCTCATATGGCTGCCAATATCCTTCTTCTTGAACATGTTGAGGTTCCCACCACATAGAGTTTGAATGATCACTCCAATCTGAACTGTAAGTATTGGAAAACACGTTATTCCTTGATTGAAGATCAAATATATCAACGCTTTGCATTTGAGACCTTTCCATGAGCTGTGACAAAAGAGAAGCATTATCAAGTGCCATATTGTGCTTCTCTAGTACTTGAATTCAACAAACAAAACACAAATAAAAAACTAAAAACTGAAATACATAACAGAAACTAAAACTAAAACTAATAAGAAAACGAAAATAACAATCCAAAGGATTAGCAAAGTTGCTAATCCCCGGCAACGGCGCCAAAATTTGATGCGAGATTTATACGCACACAAATTAAACCCTCTTTTTGTCAATTGTAGTATAAGTATAAGTAGGGATCGTTCTGGACCGGGGATTAGGAGGGATTGTTAATCACTTGGATTTGACTCAAAAACGTAAAAACAAAGTTAAAAACGTTCACAAAGACTCAAAGGACTCAAAACAAGTTCAAAAGACTCAAAACTGCCTAAAAACACTAACTAGGCAGTTTCTGACCTTAAACCCAATGTTGGACGAATTTAAGATTATGGTTTGATTCAAACGTAAAAACACAATATAAAACACTATACTAGACTCAAAGAATGCAAAACTAAACTTTAAAACACTAAAACAAACCAAAAGACTCAAACATCACCCAAAACACTCAAAACTGCCTTAAAATCACTTTCTGGGCAGTTTTGAGCACTTTGGTGAATTTGGACGAATTTGTGTAACAAATTGAATCAAAACTCTTATAAACACAAACTAAGACACTTTCTAACTAAATTAGACAATAAAGTAAAGGGGGATTGAGTTTTGGACGAAATTAAATTAAATGTACAGATTCAAATTAAAACAGATAGTAAAGATGAATTTGATGGAATTGAATGGATGGGAACCTAGCTAAGGGGTTCTTCTCCATACATGTTACACTTGCATAATAAAATGATTTCCAATTGCATTTCAATAAACCATGAATTCTCAACACCCCAAGTTAACCGTGATGCACTAATTAACCTTCAAATCTTCCTAACGTTATTGAATTGGATGATGCATGCGACAATTCAAAACATTCCCCACAAGTCCTCAACATGAATGCATAGAAGAGATACAAGCAAGAATCATTAAGCTCTATGAAAATTATAAGTGTTGACGAGGCATTCGTTACTATGGATTGCATGAAACTTATGCCAAGAATTCGTTTAACGCGATTGTTTATAAGCAACCTCCACTACTTGTGAATATAAGTTCGTAACTATTAGGTGAAACTCACTTATATTCTAGCGTCATATTCATGCATGAAAATTAAGCGTGCACTCTCAATTAAACATACATAAATAAGTTATCAATCAAACAGTTAAACAAATTGAAACCACAACTTATGAAACGCAATTAGAAGTAATCAAATCAAAATGCAAGCATAAACATATATTTCGAATCACCCCCTAACCAAGGGGGGTTTATTTCCTCATAACTTTGAAATCAAAGAAACACCTAAACATTCCAACAACTCAAACTTGAATTGTATGAACGTTTAGGCACTCTTCTCTTCCATTCCTCATACGTACAAAACAAAGAGAATTGAATTTAAACATTGAAATCAAAGAAACACCTAAACATTCCAACAACTCAAACTTGAATTGTATGAACGTTTAGGCACTCTTCTCTTCCTCGTTGTTGTAGCACAAGGTCTAAGGTGAGGTTTGGTGGTGTGAATGGTTTGGGGAGTGGTGTTTGGATTAATAGGGAAGAGAAAAGTGTTTTGGTGGCTGCTGCAAGGGTGTGGAGAGGTTTTGACGAATTTCTGGAATATGGAAGAGTGAATGAGAATGAAAATGAATGTTGTGTGAAGTGTGTATGGTTTTTATAGGGAGATGAATGGATGGGAGAGGGAACATGACAGCTAGGTTAAGTGAATGCATGTGCAAAACAGCTAGGATGGCTGAAATTGTAAGGGGAATGCATGTGCAATGTTGGAAATCTGATGGGAGAAAGGTGGATGCATGTGTTGGCTGATTTAAAGAATGTGAGGGAATGATGAAAGGGGAAACATGACAGCTAGGTTATGATGATGAGTGCATGTGGCTGATTTATGAAGAGTGAATGCATGTGGCTGCAAGGTGTGAATGATTATGGGTGCATGTGGCTGCAATGGATTAGGAATCCTTCAATTTCGTCCATTCCTTTTGCACCAAACATAAGCTATCCATTCCAAGTCCAATTTTGCTCCAAAATGCTCCAAAATGCATCTTTTTGCTTCCTTAGCCATATGAACCTAAAAACACACGAAAATAGCTTAAAGTACTAAAATAACTAAAGAAACATAACGTAAATGCACGAGAACAAGCCATTTAAGTCGCATGAATATGCTCCTATCACCTAGCCAAGGGGGGTTTAGTTCCTCATGCGTACAAAACAAAGAGAATCAAAGAAACACCTAAACATTCCAACAACTCAAACTTGAATTGTATGAACGTTTAGGTCCTCTTCTCTTCCATTCCTCATTCGTACAAAACAAAGAGTATTGAAATTAAACATTGAAATCAAAGAAACACCTAAACATTCCAACAACTCAAACTTGAATTGTATGAACGTTTAGGCCCTCTTCTCTTCCTCTTCGTTGTAGCACAAGGTCTAAGGATAGTTTGATGGTGTGAATGGTTTGGGGAGTGGTGTTTGGATTAATAGGGAAGGCACGGCAATAAGGAAATTTGGGTGTTTGTGACTGAAATGTGTATGGAAGAGTGTTTGGGAATCAATGGTGATTGCATGTGCACGGTTTTGGTTGGAATGCAAGGGAATGTGCTGAAATGATGGTTTCTTTGGTGATGAATGTGGCTGCAAGGTGTAGATGATTATGGGTATGATAAGTGATAAGTGTGTGGTTATGATAAGTGATAAGTGGTGATGATAAGTGATAAGTGTATGATATGTGGTTATGATAAGTGTATGATATGTGATTATGATAAGTGATAAGTGGTGATGATAAGTGTATGATATGTGATTATGATAAGTGATAAGTGGTGATGATAAGTGGTGATGATAAGTGTATGATATGTGATTATGATAAGTGATAAGTGGTGATGATAAGTGATAAGTGTATGATATGTGGTTATGATAAGTGTATGATATGTGATTATGATAAGTGATAAGTGGTGATGATAAGTGTATGATATGTGATTATGATAAGTGATAAGTGGTGATGATAAGTGTATGATATGTGATTATGATAAGTGATAAGTGGTGATGATAAGTGAATGTGGTTGAATTAAAGAATGGGATGCATGGCAAAGTGTTTGTGTTAGGTGATGGGTGCACGGCAATGGGAGTGCACGGCAAGGGGGAGTGTTGGGTGATGGGTGCATGTGTTGATGGTTTATGGAAAGGTTTAAATGTCCTAGAACTAAAGGGAAAAAGGTTCCAACACTTTGGTCTTCAATTAGGTCTTCAATTTCGTCCAACACTTTGGCTCCAAGCATAAGCTATCCATCCTTAGCCCAAAAGTGCTCCAAAAGTCTCCAAAATGCATCTTTTTGCTCCTTTAGTCCTTTGGACCTACAAACACACGAAAATAGCTTAAAGTACTAAAATAACTAAAGAAACATAACGTAAATGCACGAGAACAAGCCATTTAAGTCGCATGAATATGCTCCTATCAAATACCCCCACACTTATCTTTTGCTAGTCCTCGAGCAAAACAAAACAACAAAAGAACACTTAACTAGACAAAACGAACAAAACACAACCTACACCTTCCAACAAATATCTCAGGGATTTCAAACGAACATGACACAATATAGAACATCATTCCCACAACATTTAGCTTTCTTTATACTTCAACAAACACTTAATCATAGTTACCATTCACTAGTTCGCATTTAATCAATTAAAACACATTTGGAATGTAGTAACATGCCTTAGAGAATTTCCTCAATTCCTCACTAGAATGCACTCTATTTTCACACAGATTTTCTAACTTCACACCCTACACTAGGTATATGTGAGAAGATTGATGTAAATATGAATTCTAACACTCACATATGTTATATCAAAGAAAGCATTTTCTGGATTTACGGCAATGACATGAATATGATCTCATGAATGGAATGCTACTACTTAGAATGAGAACCAGTGATTCCATATGCTCATACCAAATTCAAACTCCACAAATTGAACACATAACATCAAGATAGAAGTTGAGGGTTGTAACGGGGCTAAGGGTAATGGTTTAACAAAGAAAGGTAAAGTAAAACCAAGGTTCTTAAAGTAATAGGAAGCGAAGTAATGAAATTGACACTTAAACTCACTTTTAATGGCAGAAATCAACTTTTAAACACAAGGGATGATTCATGCAACAACTAGGGTCAAATTCACTCTTTTGGACCCTTCCTTCAATAACCAATACTTGTGAGATCATTCTCACTTATTTTTCAACTCTTTTTCTTTCTTTTCAACACTTTTCTAATTTCTTTTTATTTTTCTACGAATTTTTTTTTTCTTTATTTCATTCTTTGGCCGTGCCCTATTATCTTCCCCCACACTTATTTTCTGCAATATATTGATCAAAAGGAGTTCATTCTAAGTCATGCTTCACTATCCTTTAAGAACAAGGGTATGGAAAGTCCTATTCTAAGCTAGGTGAGGATAATGTGGTTAACAAAGAAAAAATAAGCTTGAAAAGGCTCAAAAGGGGTAATCCTACAATACATGTGAAAAGGGATAGGCTTTTTGGCTTTGGCTTGACTAACAACTTCATCTTATTGTATGTTATGCAATCAATATCATGCTTTGAATGAAGTGGGCATGAGTTCTAGTATTTGGAACTATAATGAAATGCATTCCAAGTAGCAACCAAGCAAAGAATGATGAGATCATGCAACGACTTTAGAAAACAAGAAATCACAGATTTATACTCTCCAAAGAACGTTATAGGCTCAAGTCTCACAAGGATGTAGCTTTAGTTTAAGTTCCTTCGTTCAAGCATGTTACAAAAACAGATTTTCTCTTTGTAATTACATGTGAATTCATAAGCTATAACCATAACCAAGCATAAACCAAAGCATAAATCATCTTCCAGTCATGTTTACAACATTCTATAATAGTCATGTAATTTGAAACCAAATCCTCATCATTGTGTTGGAAGGTACCCTAAAACACAAAAATGACTCAAAAATGACTCTTTTTGGTAATTTTTTCAAACTTTTTCGCATTTTTCTAAGGTTTTCTGTTATATGACACTAAAACACATCAAAACACACTAAAAACACTTTAAAACAGCAAGGAACAACATTTGAAGTAATGGGTGATAAAATCCCACGAATTTGCATTAAATGTACTTAGTTACCCCCCCACACTTAAATCAAACATTGTCCTCAATGTTTTAAGCATAGATTCACACAAAACATAAGTGAACACACAAACAGCATTTATACATACTAAACATGGCAGAATGTAACTAACAAAGAGAAGAGTTTAGGGACGCAAATCTGGAATTGGAGTGCTTTCTCGGTCTTCCTTTGTTGAATGCATGGGTTGATCTTGGTGATTCCACAGGCTCATTCTTGAACTGGTTTCCTCCCATCGTTGATTTTCCACAGGCTACTCTTGAACTGGGTTGGAGGATTCTTTTGGTCTCCTCCACTCGTTGATTTTCCTTTGTGCTACTCTTGAACTGGGCAGCAGGATTCTTTTGGTCTCCCCCGAAGGTCTGAGCTTACCCCTTTTATCTGTTTCTTTGTTCAATCTTTGCAGGAGTGGTCCCTTCTCTGGAAGTGTATCAACCGTTGAAGATGACTACTCGAGAGCAACGCTAGGTAAGCAACCAGGAATAAATTCCAGGCAGTCGGATCCAGATCGGAAGACTGACTCCAAGTGCCGGCTGATTGCTTCTTTCACTTTGCCACGCGAGTAAGAACAAGGACAAAGAAAAGGACAGGGAAAGAGCATGATATGAGACACTTTTGCTTTTGACCTTGATGATAGAGATACCTTTGCTTTTGAAGAAGCGGTGAATGAATCAGCACATGCTTCAATCTACCGTTTCCTCCTGGGTCATCTATACTCCAGGCATCTGGTATCATCTTTGGGGAAGAAGAAAAAATTGAGTATTTCGAAAGGCTTTGCTGGGAGTGCGCCCTCAGAGGTGAGGAAGAGTTGGGCATTTTCTTCAGGTCTGCCTTGCCATAAGAGATAAAGGTCGACATATATAGGGATTTCTCAATAGCAAGTGGTGGTACTGCTCTTTTACCCTTGTCGACAAACGTCTCTTCGATATCTGAACGACGCCTCTTCGATTTCTGAACGACGCCTCTTCGATTTCTGAACGAGCGCCACTTTAGACAAAGTTGCACGCGTTTTCTGAAAAGCAGAGAAAGCGTCGCCGAACTTTGCGGTTGTCGGCTAAAGATGTGTGATGCGAGATTTATACGCACACAAATTAAACCCTCTTTTCGTCAAATTGTAGTATATGTATAAGTAGGGATCGTTCTGGACCGGGGATTAGGAGGGATTGTTAATCACTTGGATTTGACTCAAAAACGTAAAAACACAAAATAAAATACTATACTAGACTCAAATATTGCAAAACTAAACTTTAAAACACTAAAACAAACCAAAAGACTCAAACATCACCCAAAACACTCAAAACTGCCTTAAAATCACTTTCTGGGCAGTTTTGAGCACTTTGGTGAATTTGGACGAAATTGGGAAATGAAATGAATCAAAAACACTCATAAACACAAACTAAATGTATTTCTAACTAATCTAACACTTTAAAATAAATGGGGGATTGGTTTTGGATGAAATTAAACTAAAATGCACAGTTTCAAATTAAAACAGATTGTACAAACGAAATTGATGGAATAGAATGAAGAAAAACTAGTTAGAGGGTTCCTTATCCACACATGAACATAAGCATATAATTTGACTCCCAGTTATGACTTCAACAAACGATGAATGACAATGCTCCAAGTTAATTAGGTACGCTTAAATTAACCTTCAGATTTCCCTAGATTCATTGAATTGAATGGGATACGCATTACAACCAAATTATTCCTAATCAAAGTCCCTAACATGGAATACGCATGATAGAGACATTCAACAAAGATCATTAAGTTCAACGGAAATCATAAACATCGACTAGGCATTCATAACTATGGAATACGCATGTTAATCCAGCCTAGGGTTTACTAAACACAATCGTGACTAGCGATTTTTACTACTCATGAATATAAGTTCATAACGATTAGGTGAAATTCCCTTATATCCTAGCATCAAGTTTAGGCATGCAAATTAAGTGTCGACCCTCAACCCACATACATAAACAAGTTCTTAATCAAAACAGAAAAGTAACCCACATTTAAAGTTCGTGAATTCATAACTGGAGTAAATCAAATCATAACCAACATATGTAAATAGCTTCAAATTCACCTCTAACTAAAAGAAGAAATTAGTTCCACATGTTTAACATAATTGAACAACAAGTTAAATTAAACATGAAAACATAAACAAGTTAATAAACTAGACAGAAAGTAAATATGAAATTGAAATAGAATGAATGGAATTGAAATGGATGAATGCTAGCTAAGGGGTTCATCTTCACATATGTTACACTTGCATAATAAAACGATTTCCAAATTGCATTTCAATAAACCATGAAACTCAACGCCCCGGGTCAATTAGGTCCGCTTAAATTAACCGTCAAGTTTTCCTTAAGTTAATGAATTGGATGGGTTAGCGCAACGCAATTCACAACATTCTCCAAAAGTCCTTTACGTGAAAAGCACAATAAAGATACAATCAAAGATCATTAAGCATCATGAAAACTATAAGTGTTGACGAAGCATTCGTTACTATGGAATACGCATGAAACTTATGCTAAGAATTCGTTTAACGCGATTGTTTATAAGCAACCTCCACTACTTGTGAATATAAGTTCGTAACTATTAGGTGAAACTCACTTATATTCTAGCGTCATATTCATGCACGAAAATTAAGCGCACATTCTCAATAAACATACATAAATAAGTTATCAATCAAACGGTTAAACAAATTGAATCCACAACTTATGAAACGCAATTAGAAGTAATCAAATCAAAATGCAAGCATAAACATATATTCGAATCACCCCCTAGCTAAAGGGGATTTTAGTTCCTCATGGTACAAAACAAAGAGAAATCAAAGAAACACCTAAACATTCCAACAACTCAAACTTGAATTGTATGAACGTTTAGGCACTCTTCTCTTCCTTTCCTCATTCGTACAAAACAAAGAGTATTGAAATTAAACATTGAAATCAAAGAAACACCTAAACATTCCAACAACTCAAACTTGAATTGTATGAACGTTTAGGCATTCTTCTCTTCCTCTTCGTTGTAGCACAAGGTCTAAGGATAGTTTGATGGTGTGAATGGTTTGGGGAGTGGTGGAGGAATGGAAGAGGAGTGGTGGAAATGGAAGGATGGTGTTTGGATTGTAAGGGAGAGCACGGCACAAGGGAGTTTGATGTCTACATTTATGCAATGGATGAATTTGTGACTGAAATGTGTATGAATGAGAATTGTGTTGCAATGGATGCTTATTTATAGGTGAAATGGGGGGAACATGACAGCTAGGAAGGAATGTGGCTGCATGTTTGAATGATTAAAGGATGCATGTGGGTTGGAATTGCATGTGCAATGAATATGTGGCTGCATGTGCAAGGGGACAATCTGAAAATGCATGTGAAAGCATGTGTTGGCTGCAATGATGAAATGGATGGGAGTGCATGTGGCTTAATTAATTAAAGGGAGTGCATGTGGCTGAAATGGTAAAGGATGATTATGGTTGCATGTGGGTGGAAATGCATGTGGGAATGCATGTGGATTAAAGAGAGAGAATGTGGTGTAATGATGAAATGGAATAAGTGCATGTGGATGTGGCTGATTTGATTTATGGAAGATGCATGTGGATTAAAGATGAGTGAATGATTATGGGTGCATGTGGATGAATGTGCATGTGCAAGGTTGTTGTTGTGATAAGTGATAAGTGATAAGTGTATGATATGATAAGTGAATGATATGATAAGTGGTGAATGATAAGATAAGTGAGTGATATGATAAGTGGATGATAAGATAAGTGAATGATATGATAAGTGGATGAAATGAAGGAGTGGAATGTTGGAATGTTATGCACGGCTAAGGATATAGGAAAGGTTTCAATGTCCTAAAACTAAAGGGAACAAGTGGTGAATGATAAGTGGATGATATGATAAGTGGATGATAAGATAAGTGGTGAATGATAAGTGGATGATATGATAAGTGGTGATAAGATAAGTGGATGATATGATAAGTAATGGGAGCATGTGAGGGAATGAATAATGAATGCATGTGTATGGTTTTGGGAGAAAGGTGGAGATGCACAGCATAAGGGATTTGGAAAGGTTTAAATGTCCTAAAACTAAAGGGAACAAGGTTCCAACACTTTGGTCTTCAATTAGGTCTTCAATTTCGTCCAACACTTTGGCGCCAAGCATAAGCTATCCATCCTTAGCCCAAAAGTGCTCCAAAAGTCTCCAAAATGCATCTTTTTGCTCCTTTAGCCCTTTGGACCTACAAACACACGAAAATAGCTTAAAGTACTAAAATAACTAAAGAAACATAACGTAAATGCACGAGAACAAGCCATTTAAGTCGCATGAATATGCTCCTATCAATGTGTAGTTGCGATGATGGCCTCCACGTGTTTTCGACTTTGTCAGATATCTTTTGACAAAGTTGAACGCGTTTTCTGAAAAGCCTCGAACGCGTCGCCGAACTTCACGCAGGAAAATCCGGATTTTTGAATCGGTGGTCGTGTCGCCTTGGCTTTTTATAGCGGTATCGATCACCCCAACATTCACACTCTGAAAATTGCCCATTCTTGAAAATCGTCTCCGACCCTTTGAAATTTTACTCCATCCCTTCTCTTTGAACACCTTTGAAAAATGACTAACCCATCGAACCTTTGCTTAGATTTGAGTCTCAGCAGCGATCCGGTTGTGCCCCGTCAAGGTAATGTATGGCGCCCATCTTTCTTATCTTCTAACGGTCCTCTTACAGGTGAAGACTCCATGATGACGGATGCAACAACAGCTACGATAGTAGCTAGGTGATAGGAGCATATTCATGCGACTTAAATGGCTTGTTCTCGTGCATTTACATGATCAGGCCGAGAGATAATAGGCATAATAGCCTGAATACCAAAATTATCAACATTGGAATTGTTAGCAGCCGGAGATGGGTCAATGGCTTCGTTATGTTTCTTTAGTTATTTTAGTACTTTAAGCTATTTTCGTGTGTTTGTAGGTCCAAAGGGCTAAAGGAGCAAAAAGATGCATTTTGGAGACTTTTGGAGCACTTTTGGGCTAAGGATGGATAGCTTATGCTTGGAGCCAAAGTGTTGGACGAAATTGAAGACCTAATTGAAGACCAAAGTGTTGGACGAAATTGAAGACCTAATTGAAGACCAAAGTGTTGGAACCTTGTTCCCTTTAGTTTTAGGACATTTAAACCTTTCCTATATCCTTAGCCGTGCATAACATTCCAACATTCCACTCCTTCATTTCAGCCACACTCCCACATTTCATTACTTATCATCACCACTTATCACTTATCATAATCACATATCATACACTTATCATCACCACTTATCACTTATCATAATCACATATCATACACTTATCATCACCACTTATCACTTATCACTTAACATATCATTCACTTATCATATCATTCACTTAACATATCATTCACTTATCATGTCATTCACTTATCATATCATACACTCAATCACTTAACCCATCAATGCCGTGCATAACCCACCTTCATTCAACCAACTTTGCACATGCATTCATCATCATAACCTAGCTGTCATATTCCCCTTTCATCATTCAGCACCAAACACCATCATTGCCGTGCATTTCATGTTCATTCCAACCTTTAATCCACATGCATTCACAAAACATTCACCCTAGCTTTAATTCACATGCTTTCACATGCATTTTCAGCACATTCCCTTGCACATTCCAACCATTGCCGTGCACACCATCAGATTTCCAGCATATTCACATGCATTCCATCCTTTAAAACATTGCACATGCACTCCCTTTAATTAATTAACCCACATGCACACAAACAAAGTTCCTTGCAGCCACATGCATTCCCCTTTGAAATTCCAGCTTTCCACCTAGCTTTCCACCTCACAACCACCAGAAATCAACCATGCCGTGCATCCCCTTTCATTTCTGTCAAAGCACATGCACTCCCACCCTTTAATCACATGCATAAATCAGCCACATGCATCTCCCATCACCATTCCAGATTTCCACCAAGTTCCTAGCTGTCATGTTCCCTCTTCTTCACCTATAAATAAGCATCCATTGCAGCCACAATTCATACACTCTTCGATACACATTTCAGTCACAAACACCAACCATTTCCTTATTGCCGTGCCTTCCCTATTAATCCAAACACCACTCCCCAAACCATTCACACCACCAAACCTCACCTTAGACCTTGTGCTACAACAACGAGGAAGAGAAGAGTGCCTAAACGTTCATACAATTCAAGTTTGAGTTGTTGGAATGTTTAGGTGTTTCTTTGATTTCAATGTTTAAATTCAATTCTCTTTGTTTTGTACGTATGAGGAATGGAAGAGAAGAGTGCCTAAACGTTCATACAATTCAAGTTTGAGTTGTTGGAATGTTTAGGTGTTTCTTTGATTTCAAAGTTATGAGGAACTAAACCCCCCTTGGTTAGGGGGTGATTCGAAATATATGTTTATGCTTGCAAATGATTTGATTACTTCTAATTGCGTTTCATAAGTTGTGGATTCAATTTGTTTAACCATTTGATTGATAACTTATTTATGTATGTTTATTGAGAATGCGCGCTTAATTTTCATGCATGAATATGACGCTAGAATATAAGTGAGTTTCACCTAATCGTTATGAACTTATATTCTCAAGTAGTGGAGGTTGCTTATAAACAATCGCGTTAAATGAATTCTTGACACGAGTTTCATGCTCATCATAGTAACGAATGCCTCGTCAACACTTATAGTTTTCATGATGCTTAATGATCTTTGATTGTATCTTTATTGTGCTTTTCACGTAAAGGACTTTTGGAGAATGTTGTGAATTGCGTTGCGCAAACCCATCCAATTCATTAACTTAAGGAAAACTTGACGGTTAATTTAAGCGGACCTAATTGACCCGGGGCGTTGAGTTTCATGGTTTATTGAAATGCAATTGGAAATCGTTTTATTATGCAAGTATAACATATGTGGAGATGAACCCCTTAGCTAGCCTTCATTCCATTCATTTCCATCAAATTCATCTTCTTTTGTTTCTGTTTTCATGTTTAATTTAACTTGTTATTCAATTATGTTAAACATGTAGAACTAATTTCTTTTTAGTTAGAGGCGAATTTGAAGCCATGTACATATGTTGGTTCTGATTTGATTACTCCAGTTATGAATTCATGAACTTTAGATGTGGTTTACTTTTCTGTTTTGATTAAGAACTTGTTTATGTATGTGGGTTGAGGGTCGACACTTAATTTGCATGCCTAAACTTGATGCTAGGATATAAGGGAATTTCACCTAATCGTTATGAACTTATATTCATGAGTAGTAAAAATCGCTAGTCACGATTGTGTTTAGTAAACCCTAGGGTGGATTAACATGCGTATTCCATAGTTATGAATGCCTAGTCGATGTTTATGTTTTCCGTTAAACTTAATGATCTTTGTTGAATAGGAATAATTTGGTTGTAATGCGTATTCCATTCAATCCAATGAATCTAGGGAAATCTGAAAGTTAGTTTAAGCGGACCTAATTAACTTGGAGAATTGTCATTCATCGTTTGTTGAAGTCATAACTGGGAATCAAATTATATGTATATGTTCATGTGTGGATAAGGAACCCTCTAACTAGTTTCTCATCATTCCATTTCATCAATTTCATATTTACATTCTGCCTAGTTTATTAACTTGTTTCGTTATTTTAATTTCGTCAAAACCTTAATCCCCCTTTACCTTATTGTCCAATTTAGTTAGAAAGTCTTTTTAGTTTGTGTTTATAAGTGTTTTGAGTCAAGTTACAACTTAATTTCGTCCAAATTTGTGTTTGTGTTCAAATCTGCCCAGAAAGTGGTTTTTAGGCAGATTTGAGTGTGTTTGTGTTGTTTGAGTCTTTTGGTTTGTCTTAGTGTTTTAAAGTTTAGTTTTGCATTCTTTGAGTCTAGTATAGTGTTTTATATTGTGTTTTTACGTTTTTGAGTCAAATCCAAGTGATTAACAATCCCTCCTAATCCCCGGTCCAGAACGATCCCTACTTATACTTATACTACAATTGACAAAAAGAGGGTTTAATTTGTGTGCGTATAAATCTCGCATCACTAGGAACCTCCTCACTCCTAAGGATAGTAGGCTGCTTTCAGGACGGTCCGATGAGTTGGCCGTTCAAGAGTCCCTCGCTCTCAGTGTTCAGTGTGTGATGCGAGAATTATACGCGCATAAATTAAACCCTCTTTTTATCGATTGTAGTATATGTATAAGTAGGGATCGTTCTTAACCGGGGATTAGGAGGGATTGTTAATCACTTGGATTTGACTCAAAAACGTAAAAACAAAGTTAAAAACGTTCACAAAGACTCAAAGGACTCAAAACAAGTTCAAAAGACTCAAAACTGCCTAAAAACACTAACTAGGCAGTTTCTGACCTTAAATCCAATGTTGGACGAATTTAAGATTATGGCTTGATTCAAATGTAAAAACACAATATAAAACACTAAACTAGACTCAAAGAATGTAAAACTAAACACTTAAAACACTAAAACAAACCAAAAGACTCAAAACAGCACCAAAACACTCAAAACTGCCTTAAAATCACTTTCTGGGCAGTTTTGAGCACTTTGGTGAATTTGGACGAATTTGTGTAACAAATTGAATCAAAACTCTTATAAACACAAACTAAGACACTTTCTAACTAAATTAGACAATAAAGTAAAGGGGGATTGAGTTTTGGACGAAATTAAATTAAATGTACAGATTCAAATTAAAACAGATAGTAAAGATGAATTTGATGGAATTGAATGGATGGGAACCTAGCTAAGGGGTTCTTCTCCATACATGTTACACTTGCATAATAAAATGATTTCCAATTGCATTTCAATAAACCATGAATTCTCAACACCCCAAGTTAACCGTGATGCACTAATTAACCTTCAAATCTTCCTAACGTTATTGAATTGGATGATGCATGCGACAATTCAAAACATTCCCCACAAGTCCTCAACATGAATGCATAGAAGAGATACAAGCAAGAATCATTAAGCTCTATGAAAATTATAAGTGTTGACGAGGCATTCGTTACTATGGATTGCATGAAACTTATGCCAAGAATTCGTTTAACGCGATTGTTTATAAGCAACCTCCACTACTTGTGAATATAAGTTCGTAACTATTAGGTGAAACTCACTTATATTCTAGCGTCATATTCATGCATGAAAATTAAGCGTGCACTCTCAATTAAACATACATAAATAAGTTATCAATCAAACAGTTAAACAAATTGAAACCACAACTTATGAAACGCAATTAGAAGTAATCAAATCAAAATGCAAGCATAAACATATATTTCGAATCACCCCCTAACCAAGGGGGGTTTATTTCCTCATAACTTTGAAATCAAAGAAACACCTAAACATTCCAACAACTCAAACTTGAATTGTATGAACGTTTAGGCACTCTTCTCTTCCTCGTTGTTGTAGCACAAGGTCTAAGGTGAGGTTTGGTGGTGTGAATGGTTTGGGGAGTGGTGTTTGGATTAATAGGGAAGCTCACGGCACAAAGGGGGAAGTGTTGGTGGTATGTACAATGGAATGGAAGTGTTTGTGGAATGGGTGAATTTCTGGCACAAAGGCCTTATTTCTGTGGTGAATGGATGTATGTTTGAATGGTGCATGTGGGTGAAGGTGTGGCTGCATGTTTGAATGATTAAAGGGACATGTGGGGGTGGAAATGATGAATGAAATGCATGTGAATGACAGCTAGATATGTTGATGAATGCATGTGACTTGTTTGTGGTGAGTGAAAATGCAATCTGAAATGGGAGAGCATGTGGATTAAAGGGGGAATGGTGGCTGCAAAGTGAATGAATAATGAAATGGGAAAGCATGTGCAAGGTTTTGGTGTGAATGATTGAATGTGCATGTGGCTGCAATGGATTAGGAATCCTTCAATTTCGTCCATCCTCTTGGCTCCAAGCATATGATATCCATTCCAATCTCTAATTTGCTCCAAAAGGCTCCAAAAGGCATCCTTTTGCATACTTTGCCCTTAGAACCTACAAACACACGAAAATAGCTTAAAGTACTAAAATAACTAAAGAAACATAACGTAAATGCACGAGAACAAGCCATTTAAGTCACATGAATATGCTCCTATCAAATACCCCCACACTTATCTTTTGCTAGTCCTCGAGCAAAACAAAACAAAAGAAACCAAAAACAAAACAAAACACAATCTAAACCTTCCAACATGAATCTCAGGAATTTCAAATGAACATGACACAATATAGAACATCATTCCCACAACATTTAGCTTTCTTTACACTTCAACAAACACTTAATCATAGTCACCATTCACAAGTTCGCATTTAATCAATTAAAACACATTTGGATTGTAGTAACATGCCTTAGAGAATTTCCTCAATTCCTCACTAGAATGCACTCTATTTTCACACAGATTCTCTAACTTCACACCCTACACTAGGTATATGTGAGAAGATTGATGTAAATATGAATTCTAACACTCACATATGTTATATCAAAGAAAGCATTTTCTGGATTTACGACAATGACATGAATATGATCTCATGAATGGAAAGCTACTACTTAGAACGAGAACCAGTGATTCCATAAGCTCATACCAAATTCAAACTCTACATATTGAATACATAACATCAAGATAGAAGTTGAGGGTTGTAACGGGGCTAAGGGTAATGGTTTAACAAAGAAAGGTAAAGTAAAACAAAGGTTCTTAAAGTAATAGGAAGCGAAGTGATGAAATTGACACTTAAACTCACTTTTAATGGCAGAAATCAACTTTTAAACATAAGGGAAGATTCATGCAACAACTAGGGTCAAATTCACTCTTTTGGACCCTTCCTTCAATAACCAATGCTTGTGAGATCATTCTCACTTATTTTTTTCAACTCTTTTTTTCTTTCTTTTCAACAATTTTTTCTTTATTTCATTCTTTGGCCGTGCCCTATTATCTTCCCCCACACTTATTTTCTGCAGTATATTGATCAAAAGGAGTTCATTCTAAGTCATGCTTCACTATCCTTTAAGAACAAGGGGTTAACAAAGAAAATAAGCTTGAAAAGGCTCAAAAGGGTTAAAACTTACAACAAATAAGAAATATGAAAAGGGATAGGCTTTTTGGCTTTGGCTTGACTAACAACTTCATCTTATTGTATGTTATGCAAACAATATCATGCTTTGAATGAATTGGGCATGAGTTCTAGTATTTGGAACTATAATGAAATGCATTCCAAGTAGCAACCAAGCAAAGAATGATGAGATCATGCAACGACTTTAGAAAACAGGAAATCACAGATTTATACTCTCCAAAGAACGTTATAGGCTCAAGTCTCACAAGGATGTAGCTTTTGTTTGAGTTCCTTCCTTCAAGCATGTTACAAAAACAGATTTTCTCTTTGTAATTACATGCGAATTCATAAGCTATAACCATAACCAAGCATAAACCAAAGCATAAATCATCTTCCAGTCATGTTTACAACTTTCTATAATAGTCATGTAATTTAAAACTAAATCCTCATCATTGTGTTGGAAGGTACCCTAAGACACAAACACACAAAAACGACTCAAAACACTCTTTTTAGGCTTTTCAAAACATATTTTTCAAATTTTTATGTGATTTTCGGAGTTATAAAAACAAAACATAATAAAACACTCTAAAACAACTTAAAAACACCTTAAAACAGTAAGGAACAACATTTGAAGTTATGGGTGATAAAATCTCATGAATTTGTATCAACAACATTAGTTACCCCCCCACACTTAAATCAAACATTGTCCTCAATGTTTTAAGCATAGATTCACACAAAACATAAGTAAACACACAAAAAGCATTTAAACATACTAAACATGGCAGAATGTAATTAACAAAGAGAAGAGTTTAGAGACGCAAATCTGGTTGTGGAATGTAAATTCCATCTTCTCCTTGTTGATTGTATTGAGGCTTTGATCATGGTGATTCCACAGGCTTACTCTTGAACTGCACTGCTCCCATCGTTGATTTTCCTTTGTGCTACTCTTGAACTGGGCAGCATGCTTCTTTTGGTCTCCCCCGAAGGTCTGAGCTTACTCCTTTGGTCTGTTTCTTTGTTCAATCTTTCCAATTCGTATTGAAAAGGGTTGGAGGATAACTCAGCCTACGTTTGTCTCCACATGCTTCAATGTATCATTTTCACTTGCCTTGCTTGCTCCCCTTGCAGAAGTGGTCCCTTCTCCGGAAGTGTGTCAACCGTTGAAGATGACTACTCGAGAGCAACTCTAGGTAAGCAATCAGGAATGGATTCCAGGCAGTCGGTTCCAGAACAGAAGACTGGCTCCAAGTGCCTCTGATTGCTTTTGTTTACTTTGCCATGCGAGTAATAACAAGGACAAAGAAAAGGACAGGGAAAGAGCATGATATGAGATACTTTTGCTTTAGACCTTGATGATATGAGATACCTTTGCTTTTGAAGAAACGGCGAATGAAGCAGCACATGTATTTGTTGTGGTTGTCTCCACATGCTTCGATCGACCGTTTCCTTCTGCCTCATTTGTACTCTAGGTTTCTGGTATCTTCTTTGGGGGAGAAAAAATTGAGTATTTCAAAAGGCTTCGCTGGGAGTGCGCCCTCAGAGGTGAGGAAGAGTTGGGCATTTTCTTCAGGTTTGCCTTGCCATAAAAGACGAAGGTCGACATATATAGAGATAATATCAAGTGGTGGTATTGTTCTTTTACCCGTGTCGACAAACGTCTCTTCGATTTCTGAACGGACGCCTCTTCGATTTCTGCACGACGCCCCTTCGATTTTTGAATGACACGTAGTAGTGCGTACGCGGCTCTGTCAGAGCTCTTTTGACAAAGTCGCACGCGTTTTCTGAAAAGCAGAGAAAGCGTCGCCGAAATTTACGCTTGTCGGCAAAAGTGTAGCTGCGATGATGACATCCACGTGAACTTTTGACAAAGTTGAACACGTTTCTGAAAAGCCGAGAACGCGTCGCTTAACTTACGCCGGAAATTCCGGCTTTTTGAATCGGTGGACGCGTCGCCTTGGCTTCTTATAGATGCATTGATCACCGCAACAAACACTCTGAAGAATTCCCATTCTTTGAAAATCGACTCCGGCCCTTTGAGAATTCTCTCCATCCACCCCATCTCTTTGAACACTTTTGAAAAATGGCAAACCCATCGAACCTTAGCTTAGATTTGAGTCTCAGCAGCGATCCAGTTGCGCCCCGTCAAGGTAATGTATGGCGTCCTTCTTTTTTATCTTCTAACGGTCTTCTTACAGGTGAAGACTCCGTGATGCAGGACGCCACAACAGCTACAATAGTAGCTAGAAACCTCCTTACTCCAAAAGATAGTAGGCTGCTGTCAGGACGGTCCGATGAGTTGGCCGTTCAAGAGTCCCTCGCACTTAGTGTTCAGTGTGCGAGTTCTGTGTCCAACATGGGCCAACGCCTGCTTGCCCGCTCCCGTCAGGTGGAATCATTGATGGCAGAGGTGGAAAGTCTTCAGCAAGAGATCAAACTGCTTAAGTACGAGAATAGAAGTTTGCATGTGCTTGCAAACAACTATTCGACGGGCATGAAGAGGAAGCTGGATGAGCTGCAAGAATCCAATGGTCGTATGCAAAGTGACCGTCAAAGTGACCGTCAAAGGCTTGCGGCTTACTTCCAGAGGCACATTTTTCCTGGCTCGTCCAGCGCTTGGCCAAGTATTGAGGCCTGGAATGCTCTAGCTCCGATGTCTTCCGCTCCGATGGCTTCCGCTCCGATGCCTCCCGCTTCTATGCCTCCCGCTTCTTTGCCTTCCGCTCCGACGCCTCGTAGTGGGGCTTCACGTAAACAACCTTTGTGAAGCTCCATCTTTCTCCATGTTTAATATTTTATTTTTTTTTTATTTTTTTTTTATATGAACATGCTTTGTTTTATTTAGTGCATTGGGTTGCCTCCCAAGTAGCGCTTTCTTTTACGTCTTGCAGCCGGACGAAGAACCCAATCACTCCAGGATATGTTCACGAATCGGATGAGAACTCCGAGTCATAAACTAGTACCTAGAACAAGAAACAAAACACAAATCAGAAACTAAAACTAAAATACATAATAAAAACGAACAATCCAAGGAATTAGCAAATTTTCTAATCCCCGGCAACGGCGCCAAAATTTGATGCGAGAATTATACGCGCATAAATTAAACCCTCTTTTTATCGATTGTAGTATATGTATAAGTAGGGATCGTTCTTAACCGGGGATTAGGAGGGATTGTTAATCACTTGGATTTGACTCAAAAACGTAAAAACAAAGTTAAAAACGTTCACAAAGACTCAAAGGACTCAAAACAAGTTCAAAAGACTCAAAACTGCCTAAAAACACTAACTAGGCAGTTTCTGACCTTAAATCCAATGTTGGACGAATTTAAGATTATGGCTTGATTCAAATGTAAAAACACAATATAAAACACTAAATGTTGATGTATAATTCCTTCCTAATGCTAGAATATGTTTAGTATAATGGCATAAGTAAGGGTGTCGAATCCACAGGGACTAATTGGACCTATGTAACTACTTGTTTGCAAGAAATCTAAGAAATGAATCAAACTAATCAAATTGAGCAGATTTGTTGTTGTTACTTAAAAGCATAAATAAAAGAAGTAAACACAACTAAATGAATCAACAACCAATATAACGAGATAGTATCAATGGAAATGAAACTAGGGATTCGATTTCACCATTGCTCAATTAAATCCATGTTTGTCAAGTTAGTTTATACTCATTCATCTACCTACTTCTTGAGTTTGTTTCACTTAGATATGATCAGCCATATGATGTGTGGATTTGATTAAATGTCTCTAATCGTGAACCTAATTGTGATGTGCAACTTTGGTTCATAATCAAGATTATGTAATTGATAGTCACATTTTGCATGCATGTATAGCTTTCTTATTTGGCGTTTTTGTATTGTTTTTGGATTAAACTAGTTGCATTTTACTTTGTTTGGTGTTAGTGTGCAGCCAAGTGTGTAATAAGATCAATTGGAAGGCAAATGAAGGAATGTGGTGAAATTCGGCCAAATTGAGTGATTCTAAATAAAACAAGCATTGAAGTCAGATTAGGTGGTTACAACACCAAAACATGCATTCACATGCATGTTCAAACACTTTGCACTTCCATTCCCATGTCCAGATTATTCTAACCAAGTTTCAGATTGTCCACTCCCTTGTTGCAGAAATACACATGCATTTCAATTAAATAAAACCCATGCTTGCACCTTTCCCTTTTATTATTCACCCATTATTCCAGAAAATCAATCATTCTAAGTCCATGCCGTGTGTCCCTTCTCCTCTCCAGATTTTTACAAAGCATTTTCTGGTGGTCCAAGTCACCTTTGCAGGTTCCACTCACTTGTGGCAGCAAGAGCATGTGTTTCTTTGAAGACATTAATCCCTTGCAGATCATGTCCAGGCCATGAGTCTACCATCTCAGAAACACAATCATTTCCATCACTTATGCACTGCCATCTGAGTTAAACAAATAGTAGATCCAATCTGAATGTTGGGGGATCACACACACTCTATTTGGCTCCATTTTCTGTCCATCATACACACTAATTCGCCCTCTCCATTGCATTGCATTCTACATTCTTTTCCTTTCACAGAAACAGTCCATTACACTCCCATAACCCCCCCCATTTCACCTATAAATACTCATTCATTCATCTCATTTCACCACAATTCATTTCACAACAGAAATTGGCCCCTTGGGGCCGTGCCTTTCACAAAAGTCCATCCTTCCATTTCCATCACTCCTCATCCATTTCCATAATTCCCCAATCCATTCAACACGCCAACAACATCCCTTAGACCTTGTGCTGCAACAACGAGGAAGAGAAGAGTGCCTAAACGTTCATACAATTCAAGTTTGAGTTGTTGGAATGTTTAGGTGTTTCTTTGATTTCAGAATAGGGTCCCTTATTAATTCTATGTTCATTCATGTTTTATATTAGCCTTGCAAAGTTTGCCATGTAATCAAGTTAGAATGCTCATTTAATCTATCTATTTCCTGTTTCATTCTCCAATTTAATTGTGACTTAGTGTGTTGATTTTAGTGCTTGATCATCATTTGAATTAACCACAGGTTGTTTAGCCAAGATTAAAGCACACATCATGCATAATCTTGGTGGATATGTGAATGAATGAAGGGAATGTTTTGCAAACATCCTGTCGAGTGTTCCCTTTGGTTTTGTGAAAGTTTCTTATGCACTACATATTCTTGATTAGGAACCAAAGTTGCACATCACAATTAGGTTCATGATTAGGGACATTTGATCAAGTCCACACATCATATGGCTGATCATATCTAAGTGAAACAAACCCAAGAAATAAGTAGAGGGATGAGTATAATCTGACTTGACAAACATGGATTTAATTGAGCAATGGTGAAATCGAATCTCTAGCTACATCTCTATTTGTGTTATCTCATTTCATTAGTTGTCGATTTATTCATTTTGTGTTTACTTCTTTTCCTTATGCTTTAATTTACAATCTGTCATTTAGTTTAATCAAAACATAAATCCCCCTTTACTTTAATGTCCAATTTAGTTAGAAATCATTTTAGTTTGTGCTTTTAAGTGTTTTGATTCATTTCATTTCCCAATTTCGTCCAAATTCACCAAAGTGCTCAAAACTGCCCAGAAAGTGATTTTAAGGCAGTTTTGAGTGTTTTGGGTGATGTTTGAGTCTTTTGGTTTGTTTTAGTGTTTTAAGTGTTTAGTTTTGCATTCCTTGAGTCTAGTTAAGTGTTTTATATTGTGTTTTTACATTTGAATCAAGCCATAATCTTAAATTCGTCCAACATTGGATTTAAGGTCAGAAACTGCTTAGTTAGTGTTTTTAGGCAGTTTTGAGTCTTTTGAACTTGATTTGAGTCCTTTGAGTCTTTGTGAACATTTTTTAACTTTGTTTTTACATTTTTGAGTCAAATCCAAGTGATTAACAATCCCTCCTAATCCCCGGTCCAGAACGATCCCTACTTACATATATACTACAATTTGACGAAAAGAGGGTTTAATTTATGCGCGTATAATTCTCGCATCAAATTTTGGCGCCGTTGCCGGGGATTAGAAAATTTGCTAATTCCTTGGATTGTTCGTTTTTATTATGTATTTTAGTTTTAGTTTCTGATTTGTGTTTTGTTTTTTTTGTTCTAGGTACTAGTTTATGACTCGGAATTCTCATCCGATTCGTGAACATATCCTGGAGTGATTGGGTTCTTCGTCCGGCTGCAAGACATAAAAGAAAGCGCTACTTGGGAGGCAACCCAATGCACTGAAAAAAAAAAAAAAAAAAAAAAAATTTCATTTATTAAATAAAATACTAAACATGGAGAAAAGTGGAGCTTCACAAAGGTTGTTTACGTGAAGCCCCACTACGAGGCGCAGAAGCGGAAGGCATAGAAGCGGGAGGCATAGAAGCGGGAGGCATCGGAGCGGAAGCCATCGAAGCGGGAGGCATCGGAGCGGAAGCCATCGGAGCGGAAGCCATCGGAGCTAGAGCATTCCAGGCCTCAATACTTGGCCAAGCGCTGGATGACCCAGGAAAAATATGCCTCTGGAAGTAAGCCGCAAGCCTTTGACGGTCACTTTGACGGTCACTTTGCATACGACCATTGGATTCTTGCAGCTCATCAAGCTTCCTCTTCATGCCCGTCGAATAGTTGTTTGCAAGCACATGCAAACTTCTATTCTCGTACTTAAGAAGTTTGATTTCCTGCTTGAGACTTTCCACCTCTGCCATCAATGATTCCACCTGACGGGAGCGGGCAAGCAGGCGTTGGCCCATGTTGGACACAGAACTCGCACACTGAACACTAAGTGCGAGGGACTCTTGAACGGCCAACTCATCGGACCGTCCTGACAGCAGCCTGCTATCTTTTGGTGTGAGGAGGTTCCTAGCTACTATTGTAGCTGTTGTGGCGTCCTGCATCACGGAGTCTTCACCTGTAAGAAGACCGTTAGAAGATAAGAAAGAAGGGCGCCATACGTTACCTTGACGCGGCGCGCCCGTGTCACTGCTAAGGCTCAATTCCAAGCTAAGGTTCGATGGGTTTGCCATTTTTTTTTTAAGTGTTCAAAGAGAAGGGATGGAGTTAAATTTCAAAGGGACGGAGTCGATTTTCAAAGAATGGGAAATCTTCAGAGTGTGTTTGTTGGCGGAGATCGATAGCCCTATAAAAAGCCAAGGCGACGCGTCCACCGATTCAAGAAGCCGGAATTTCCGGCGTAATTTAAGCAAAGCTTTCTCGGCTTTTCATAAGGCGCGTTCAACTTTGTCAAAAGTTCACGTGGAGGTCATCATCGCAGCTACACTTTTACCGACAAGCGCAAAGTTCGGCGACGCTTTCTCTGCTTTTCAGAAAACGCGTGCATTTTTGTCAAAAGGAGCCGCATCTGCACTACCACGTGTCATTCAGAAAAAGAGGGGGCGTCGTTCAGAAATCGAAGGGGCGCCTGCTCAGAAATCGAAGAGACGTCTTCAAAGATCGAAGAGGCGCCACTATTTCAAAAAGCCGGATTTGCGGGATCAAAACGTTTGTCGACAAGGGTAAAAGAAGAGTACCACCACTTGATATTATCTCTATATATGTCTGATGCGAGAATTATACGCGCATAAATTAAACCCTCTTTTTGACAATTGTAGTATAAGTATAAGTAGGGATCGTTCTGGACCGGGGATTAGGAGGGATTGTTAATCACTTGGATTTGACTCAAAAACGTAAAAACACAAACTAAAACACTATACTAAACTCGAAGAATTCAAAACTAAAAATAAGAAAGATTAAGACTAAGACTTAAACGAAATATGGGGGGATTGATTTTGGACGAATTTAAACTAAAATGGATAGATTGTAAAGAAAACAAATTGTAAATATGAAATTGATGAAATGGAATGAATGGATGATAGAATAGCTAGCTAAGGGGTTCATCTCCATACATGTTACACTTGCATAATAAAATGATTTCTAATTGTATTTCAATAAACCATGAATTCTCAACACCCCGGGTTAATTAGGTCCGCTTAAATTAACCGTCAAGTTTTCCTTAAGTTAATGAATTGGATGATTGCATACGACAACCCAAAGCATTCCTCACAAGTTCCCTACATGAATTGCATAATAGAGATACAAGCAAGAATCATTAAGCATCATGAAAACTATAAGTGTTGACGAGGCATTCGTTACTATGATTGCATGAAACTTATGCCAAGAATTTGTTTAACGCGATTGTTTATAAGCAACCTCCACTACTTGTGAATATAAGTTCATAACTATTACGTGAAACTCACTTATATTCTAGCGTCAAATTCATGCATGAAAATTAAGCGTTCATTCTTAATAAACATACATAAATAGGTTATCAATCAAACAGTTAAACAAATTGAATTCACAATTTATGAAACGTAATTAAAAGTAATCAAATCATATTACAAACATAAACATAATTTCGAATCACCCCCAAGCTAAAGGGGGGTTTAATTCCTCATACAAAACAAAGAGAATTGAAATTAAACATTGAAATCAAAGAAACGCCTAAACATTCCAACAACTCAAACTTGAATTGTATGAACGTTTAGGCCCTCTTCTCTTCCTCTTTATTGTAGCATAAGGTCTAGGGATAATTGGTTTGGGGGATGGAAGTGTGGAATGGAAAAATGGTGTTTGGATTATAAGGGGAGAGATGGGAAGCTCACGGCTAAGAGAGAATGTGTTTGTAATGTGTTGTGTATGAAAATGAGATGTGCCTGAATGAATGAATGCAAGGGTATTTATAGGAGTAGTGGAGGGAACATATGGCTATGTCATTTGTAGGTGAAGTAGGTGGATGTTGTAGGTGAAGTAGGTGGATGTTGTAGGTGAAGTGGATGTTGTAGGTGAAGTAGGTGGATGTTGTAGGTGAAGTGGGTGGATGTTGTAGGTGAAGTAGGTGGATGTTGTAGGTGAAGTGGATGTTGTAGGTGAAGTAGGTGGATGTTATGTTAAGTGATAAGTGATAAGTGATATGATATGTGGTTATGATATGATAAGTGGTTAAGTGGTGATGATAAGTGATAAGTGATTAAGTGATATGATATGTGGTGATGATAAGTGATAAGTGCATGTGGGTTAACTAATGAAGGAAATGCATGTGCAATGACAATGTGTTAGAATGGATGTGTGTTATGCATGGCATGATTGGGATTAGGAAAGGTTTAAATGTCCTAAAACTAAAGAGAACAAGGTTCCAACACTTTGGCTCCAATTAGGTCTTCAATTTCGTCCAACACTTTGGCTTCAAGCATAAGCTATCCGTCCTTAGCCCAAAAGTGCTCCAAAAGTCTCCAAAATGCATCTTTTTGCTCCTTTAGCCCTTTGGACCTACAAACACACGAAAATAGCTTAAAGTACTAAAATAACTAAAGAAACATAACGTAAATGTACGAGAACAAGCCATTTAAGTCGCATAAATATGCTCCTATCAAATACCCCCACACTTAGCTTTTGCTAGTCCTCGAGCAAAACAGAAAAACAAAACAAAAAGAACAAAACACAACCTACACCTTCCAACAATCGTATCAGGGACTTCCAATGCACATGACAAGTTAAAAATCATTATTCTCACAGATTTGAGCCATCTTTACACTTAAGTACATTCTTAATCATAGTCACCACATACTAGTTCACAATTAAGCAATTAAAACACATTTCAAATGTAGTAACATGCCTTTAGAGAATTCCCTCAATTTCTTACTAGATGTACTCTCGTTTTTCACACAGATTTTCTGACTACACACCCTACACTAGGTATATGTGAGAAGATTGATGTAAACATGTAGACGAACACTCACATATGTTATAATAAGGAAAGCATTTTCTGGAGTTAATAAGCATGTTTAGATATGATCTCATGAATGGAATGCTACTACTTAGACGCGAGAACCAGTGACACCATAAGCTCATACCAAGTTCAAACTCCACAATTGAAATACATAACACTCAATATAGAAGTCAAAGGGTAGTAACGGGGCTAGGGTATTGGCTAACAATGAAAGGTGAAGGATAAACAAACATTCTTAAAGCAATAGTGAGCAAAGTATTGAATTAGACACTTAGAATTCCCTTAAGAACGCAGAAGTCAACTTTGAACACCCAAGGGAAAATCACACAAAACTTAGGGCCATATTCAACTTTTTGGACCCTTTCTTCAACCATCAACGCTCGTGAGTTCATTCTTACTTATTTTCACTCCTTTTTTTTTTTTTTTTTTTTTTTTTTTTCTTTTCTTCTTTTTCTTTTGAATCTCAAAACATACATATAAACGTAAGAACAAACTTTTACTCCCCCACACTCATTTTCTTGCATAATGTAACTCAAAAGGAATTCATTTAAGTCATGCTCACTAAACTTTAAGAACAAGGGTATAGGAAAGTCCTACTCTAAGCTAGGTAAGGGGTGATGTGGGTAAACAAGGAATAAAGGCAAAACGAGGCTCAACGGGGTTAAAACTTACAACATATACGAAGTATGGGAAGTAAGGCTATTTGGCTATGGTGGTGGTCACTACACAACTTCTTCTTGAATATGTGTTATGCAAATCAATAACATGCTTTGAATGAAATGGGCATGAGTTCTAGCATTTGGAACTATATGATGAAACGCCTTCTAAGTAGTAACCAAGCAAAGAATAATGAGATCATGCAACGACTTTAGAAAACAAGAAATCACAGATTATACTCTCCAAAGAACGTTATAGGCTCAAGTCTCTCAGGGTTGTAGCGTTTGTTTGAGTTCCTTCCTTCAAGCATGTTACAAAAACGAATTTTTTTCTTTTATGATTGCATGTGAAGTCATACATTATAACCATAACCAAGCATATACCAAGAGTAAATCAAACTTTTCTCTATGTTTATAACTCTTTCTAACCGTCATGCAATTATAAACCAAATCCTTATCATTGTGTTGGAAGGTACCCTAAGACACAAACACACAAAAACGACTCAAAACACTCTTTTTAGGGTTTTTAAAACAAGTTTTTCAAATTTTTATGTGATTTTCGGAGTTATAAAACAAAACACACTAAAACACTCTAAAACAACTTAAAAACACCTTAAAACAGCAAGGAACAACATTTGAAGTTATGGGTGATAAAATCCCACGAATTTGCATTAAATAAACTTAGTTACCCCCCCCACACTTAAATCAAACATTGTCCTCAATGTTTTAAGCATATGGTTCACACAAAACATAAGTAAACACACAAAAAACATTTAAACATACTAAACATGGCAGAATGTAATTAACAAAGAGAAGAGTTTAGGGACGCAAATCTGGTTATGGAGTGTAAATTCCCTCTTCTCCTTGGTGATTGCATTGAGGCTTTGATCTTTGTGATTCCACAGGCTTACTCTTGAACTGGTTTCCGCCCATCGTTGATTTTCCTTTGTGCTACTCTTGAACTGGGCAGCAGGATTCCTTTTAGGGTCTCCCCCGAAGGTCTGAGCTTCCTCCTGTTATCTGTTTCTTTGTTCAATCTTTGCAGGAGTGGTCCCTTCTCTGGAAGTGTATCAACCGTTGAAGATGACTACTCGAGAGCAACGCTAGGTAAGCAATCAGGAATAGATTCCGGGCAGTTGGCTCCAGATCGGTAGACTGACTCCAAGTGCCGGCTGATTGCTTCTTTTACTTTGCCATGCAAGTAAGAACAAGGACAAAGAAAAAGACAGGGAAAGAGCATGATATGAGATATTTTTGCTTTTGACCTTGATGATATGAGATACCTTTGCTTTGAAGAAACGGTGAATGAATCAGCACATGCTTCAATCCGCCGTTTCCTCCTGGGTCATATGTACTCCAGGCATCTGGTATCATCTTTGGGGAAGAAGAAAGAATTGAGTATTTCGAAAGGCTTTGCTGGGAGTGCGCCCTCAGAGGTAAGGGAGAGTTGGGCATTTTCTTCAGGTTTGCCCTGCCATAAAAGACGAAGGTCGACATATATAGAGATAATATCAAGTGGTGGTACTTTTTACCCTTGTCGACAAACGTTTTGATCCCGCAAATCCGGCTTTTTGAAATAGTGGCGCCTCTTCGATCTTTGAATACGCCTCTTCGATTTCTGAGCAGGCGCCCCTTCGATTTCTGAACGACGCCCCTTCGATTTCTGAACGACACGTGGTAGTGCAGATGCGGCTCCTTTTGACAAAGCTGCACACGTCTTCTGAAAAGCAGAGAAAGCGTCGCCGAACTTTGCGCTTTGTCGGCTAAAGATGTGTAGTTGCGATGATGGCCTCCACGTGTTTTCAGCTTTGTCAGAAATCTTTTGACAAAGTTGAACGCGTCTTCTGAAAAGCAGAGAACGCGTCGCCTAAATTACGCCGGAAATTCCGGCTTTTCGAATTGGTGGACGCGTCGCCTTGGCTTCTTATAGAGCTATCGATCACCACAACAAACACACTCTGAAGAATTCCCATTCTTGAAAATCGACTCCGGCCCTTTGAGAATTAACTCCATCCACCCCATCTCTTTGAACACTTTTGAAAAATATGGCAAACTCATCGAACCTTAGCTTAGATTTGAGTCTCAGCAGCGATCCGGTTGCGCCCCGTCAAGGTAATGTATGGCGCCCTTCTTTTTTATCTTCTAACGGTCCTCTTTCAGGTGAAGACTCTGTGATGCAGGACGCCACAACAGCTACAATAGTAGCTAAAAACCTCCTCACTCCAAAAGATAGTAGGCTGCTGTCAGGACGGTCCGATGAGTTGGCCGTTCAAGAGTCCCTCGCACTTAGTGTTCAGTGTGCGAGTTCTGTGTCCAACATGGGCCAACGCCTGCTTGCTCGGTCCCGCCAAGTGGAATCGTTGATGGCAGAAGTGGAAAGACTTAAGCAAGAGATCCAGCAGCTTAAGTACGAGAATAGAAGTTTGCATGTGCTTGCAAATAACTATTCGTCGGGGATGAAGAGGAAGCTTGATGAGCTGCAAGAATCTGAGGGTCGAATTCACAGTGACCGTCAAAGGCTTGCGTCTTATCTCCAGAGGCACCTTTTTCCTGGGTCATCCAGCGCTTGGCCAAGTATTGAGGCCTGGAATGCTCTAGCTCCGATGCCTCCCGCTCCGATGGCCTCCGCTCCGATGCCTCCCGCTTCTATGCCTCCCGCTTCTATGCCTTCCGCTTCTGCGCCTCGTAGTGGGGCTTCACGCAAACAACCTTTGTGAAGCTCCACCTTTCTCCATGTTTAGTATCTTTCTTTCTCTCTTTTTTTTTTTTTTTTTTTTTTTTATTATTTTTTTTTTTTTTATTAACATAAATAAAATCAAACGGCATGGAATTGGTCCTTGAATGGAAGGTGATACTTGAAGTGAACCGGCATTGGTTTGAATTCTAGTGTAGGTGCCTGATTCATAAAAAACAGCAAGTTAGTATAAAATGTAAAGGAATTTGAAAAAAACTTACTTGTTTTGTCCGACAAGAACTCAATGACAAACACCACTCCTTTGAAAGTTTCAGGGATATTGGACTTGGCCAGATTGCAAGTGATGGTTATGACTTGTCCAATGTCATCAAATTTAACTTCTTTGGATTTTGTGGTTTCAAGAACGTCCTCTTTGATGAATTCATGACATTCCCTACTTGTCACCTTTGAGAGGGCTTCCAAGATGTCTTTTTCACCTTCTTCTTCCTTGGAAGTCATGAATCTGCAAGGAATAGGGATACTTGTTGGAACGGGGTTAAAAATAATGAAATTTGGAACAACCATACCTGTATTAGATGGCATAGGAGCAATAGGAGCCTCCGGTAAAGGTGTTTCCACCCTTTCCGTGGGTTGGGTGTATTCCTCTTCCTTGTGATTTGATTTTGATGGTTGAGGGTCCGTTCCAACCTCCTTGTCACTTCTCAACATGATTTCCTTGGCAGTTTCAAATTCTCCCTTCTGATTTGCAATGGTTGAACTAGGGAGTTCGCTTTGGTCGCAAAATTGTCCTTCGAACTCCGCTATCTGCCCAATTTGCTTTTCCAGAGTAGTAAGTAATTGAAAAATCGTATCATTATCATTTGAATTACCTACATTACTTTGGGCAGGTTGTGGTGGCTGCATAGGCGTTGAATAGAACTCCTCATACGGCTGCCAATATCCTTCTTGTTGAGCCTCATTGTCTTGATTTTGTAAGCCCTGCACCAAACAAATTAATTCATCAAGCTTTTGGTTATAATTTATTGACGAACTTAAATTTGGTTGGGCATATTGAATATGAGGTTGTGGTGGGTGCATAGGTCTTGAATAGAACTCATCGTATGGCTGCCAATATCCTTCTTCTTGAACATGTTGAGGTTCCCACCACATAGAGTTTGAATGATCACTCCAATCTGAACTGTAAGTATTGGAAAACACGTTATTCCTTGATTGATTATGATCAAATGTACCAACTCTTTGCGTTTGGTACTCTTCCATAAGCTGTGACAAAAGAGAAGCACTATCAAGTGTCATGTCTTGCGTCTAAAATAAAACTAAAAATATATACACACAAACGAAAATAAAACAATCCAAGAGATTAGCAAAGTTGCTAATCCCCGGCAACGGCGCCAAAATTTGATGCGAGAATTATACGCGCATAAATTAAACCCTCTTTTTGACAATTGTAGTATAAGTATAAGTAGGGATCGTTCTGGACCGGGGATTAGGAGGGATTGTTAATCACTTGGATTTGACTCAAAAACGTAAAAACACAAACTAAAACACTATACTAAACTCGAAGAATTCAAAACTAAAAATAAGAAAGATTAAGACTAAGACTTAAACGAAATATGGGGGGATTGATTTTGGACGAATTTAAACTAAAATGGATAGATTGTAAAGAAAACAAATTGTAAATATGAAATTGATGAAATGGAATGAATGGATGATAGAATAGCTAGCTAAGGGGTTCATCTCCATACATGTTACACTTGCATAATAAAATGATTTCTAATTGTATTTCAATAAACCATGAATTCTCAACACCCCGGGTTAATTAGGTCCGCTTAAATTAACCGTCAAGTTTTCCTTAAGTTAATGAATTGGATGATTGCATACGACAACCCAAAGCATTCCTCACAAGTTCCCTACATGAATTGCATAATAGAGATACAAGCAAGAATCATTAAGCATCATGAAAACTATAAGTGTTGACGAGGCATTCGTTACTATGATTGCATGAAACTTATGCCAAGAATTTGTTTAACGCGATTGTTTATAAGCAACCTCCACTACTTGTGAATATAAGTTCATAACTATTACGTGAAACTCACTTATATTCTAGCGTCAAATTCATGCATGAAAATTAAGCGTTCATTCTTAATAAACATACATAAATAGGTTATCAATCAAACAGTTAAACAAATTGAATTCACAATTTATGAAACGTAATTAAAAGTAATCAAATCATATTACAAACATAAACATAATTTCGAATCACCCCCAAGCTAAAGGGGGGTTTAATTCCTCATACAAAACAAAGAGAATTGAAATTAAACATTGAAATCAAAGAAACGCCTAAACATTCCAACAACTCAAACTTGAATTGTATGAACGTTTAGGCCCTCTTCTCTTCCTCTTTATTGTAGCATAAGGTCTAGGGATAATTGGTTTGGGGGATGGAAGTGTGGAATGGAAAAATGGTGTTTGGATTATAAGGGGAGAGATGGGAAGCTCACGGCTAAGAGAGAATGTGTTTGTAATGTGTTGTGTATGAAAATGAGATGTGCCTGAATGAATGAATGCAAGGGTATTTATAGGAGTAGTGGAGGGAACATATGGCTATGTCATTTGTAGGTGAAGTAGGTGGATGTTGTAGGTGAAGTAGGTGGATGTTGTAGGTGAAGTGGATGTTGTAGGTGAAGTAGGTGGATGTTGTAGGTGAAGTGGATGTTGTAGGTGAAGTAGGTGGATGTTATGTTAAGTGATAAGTGATAAGTGATATGATATGTGGTTATGATATGATAAGTGGTTAAGTGGTGATGATAAGTGATAAGTGATTAAGTGATATGATATGTGGTGATGATAAGTGATAAGTGCATGTGGGTTAACTAATGAAGGAAATGCATGTGCAATGACAATGTGTTAGAATGGATGTGTGTTATGCATGGCATGATTGGGATTAGGAAAGGTTTAAATGTCCTAAAACTAAAGAGAACAAGGTTCCAACACTTTGGCTCCAATTAGGTCTTCAATTTCGTCCAACACTTTGGCTTCAAGCATAAGCTATCCGTCCTTAGCCCAAAAGTGCTCCAAAAGTCTCCAAAATGCATCTTTTTGCTCCTTTAGCCCTTTGGACCTACAAACACACGAAAATAGCTTAAAGTACTAAAATAACTAAAGAAACATAACGTAAATGTACGAGAACAAGCCATTTAAGTCGCATAAATATGCTCCTATCAATGTCGACCTTCGTTTTTTTATGGCAAGGAAAACCTGAAGAAAATGCCCAACTCTCCCTCACTTCTGAGGGCGCACTCCCAACAAAGCCTTTCGAAATACTCTAATTCTTCTTCTTCCCCAAAGATGATACCAGATGCCTGGAGTACAGATGACCCAGGAGGAAACGCTGGATTGAAGTGTGCTGATTCATTCACCGCTTCTTCAAAAGCAAAGGTATCTCATATCATCAAGGTCTAAAGCAAAAGTATCTCATATCATGCTCTTTCCCTGTCCTTTCCTTTGTCCTTGTTATTACTCGCATGGCAAAGTAAAACGAAAGCAATCAGAGGCACTTGGAGTCAGTCTTCTGTTCTGGAACCGACTGCCTGGAATCCATTCCTGATTGCTTACCTAGCGTTGCTCTCGACCACTTCTGCAAGGGGAGCAAGCAAGGCAAGGAAAATGATACATTGAAGCATGTGGAGACAAACGTAGGCTGAGTTATTCTCCAACCCTTTTCAATACGAATTGGAAAGATTGAACAAAGAAACAGACCAAAGGAGTAAGCTCAGACCTTCGGGGGAGACCAAATGAAGCCTGCTGCCCAGTTCAAGAGTAGCACAAAGGAAAATCAACGATGGGAGCAGTGCAGTTCAAGAGTAAGCCTGTGGAACCACAAAGATCAAAGCCTCAATGCAATTACCAAGGAGAAGATGGAATGTACACTCCATAACCAGATTTGCGTCTCTAAACTCTTCTCTTTGATTAATTACATTCTGCCATGTTTAGTATGTTTAGTTGCTTTTTGTGTGTTTACTTATGTTTTGTGTGAATCTATGCTTAAAACATTGAGGACAATGTTTGATTTAAGTGTGGGGGGGTAACTAATGATGTTAATGCAAATTCGTGGGATTTTATCACCCATAACTTTAAATGTTGTTCCTTGCTGTTTTAAGGTGTTTTTAAGATGTTTTAGAGTGTTTTATTATGTTTTGTTTTTATAACTCCGAAAATCACATAAAAATTTGAAAAATATGTTTTGAAAAGCCTAAAAAGAGTGTTTTGAGTCGTTTTTGTGTGTTTGTGTCTTTTGGTACCTTCCAACACAATGATAAGGATTTGGTTTGGGGGTGTGGGTTGGAAGGTTTGTGTTTTGTGTTTGTTTTATGTGTTAGTTTCGGTTAAGAGTGTTTTTGCATGCTAATACGAATGTATATGAGGACTATGTTTGAAAACAAACGATTAGGTTGCTATGGAAAAGAGTTGCATCTTGTTGTCATTTATAAAGCTATAACTCTTGAAATTATGATGATAGAGGTACCATACTCAAATTCTGGAAGAAGAATAGTGGAGACTACCCTAGTGAGTTATTTTGAGCCTAATTGCTTCTTTGAGAGGGTTTAAAGTGTTTCTACTCCTATCTTTTTCTTTCATTGTTCACTTTAAATGATCTCATTACTTCTATTTCGTTTGGATGCTAAGAATCATTCTCCTTTGCAGATACCATGTACTTAGTATCATTCATGAATGAACTCAATGAGATGATGTTAGGCTATGCATGTTTAACTACTAAAATGCTTAAATCCTACCCATTTGTGTGCTCCATTCACCCTCGTTGCAGCCAAACACTTTAGCCCAATTCTTTCATCACCCACACCATACTCTACCCATTCTAACCCATTACAAGCCATACCTTATAGTTTGGGGAATACCAAGGTGATGAAGACTAAGAGCAGATTGAGTTATAGAACAAGATTGTGGCATGTACCGAGGGCACCTATGTTGAAGATGCTTCTAAAAAAAGGGGGTTATAAAAAAAAAAAAAGAAGAAAATTAAAATGGATACAAGTTCCAAATCTCCTCATTATAAGACATAGGTCCTGGATGCCAAAAACAAAGAAGAAAGAAAACAAATGCAAGTGAAGAGCATGATCCTCAAGAACACTTTGGTATGCCCCAAGCTCTAGTTTTTCATATCATTTCTCTCGTAACCTATAACCTAAGCCTTACATTACAATCTTGAGAAAGACCTAGCTGATCATTGAGGATGTATTCATGGGTGATGGTAAGTGTGTGTGTTATCTATATTCTTAGCATTTGATTCATTTCATGAGATCTACTCAGAAACTGTGCTTCCATTTCAGATTTCATATGTGAGAATTTTGATTTCATTGACATAATTTCACTCATATATGTTGTTGAGGGACTAAACCTTAAGATCTGAGTGAAAACTTGAGTGGATTCTGTGAGGAGTAGAGTTGAGGCGAATTCCTTCTTAAGCATTTGGGTATGGTGACCTTGAAGTTGTAAGACATTGAGAAATATCTTTATACATTACAATTGATACGATTCTTTGAAGTGGAAATCTTTTGCGTTTAATGAATGACAAAATCTTCATTGGTTCTTATTAGTTTGTTTAAAGCATGTTTTAACCAAGTTGTTTGCAGATTTTGTAAATGTTTGTGGGTGTCATCACTGTAAACCCTCAGGAGACACAACTCCTCCAACTAGGGACACCTAGGGGTTCAAAGGCTTGTTGCACATGCTCAGTGCAATCGTTTAGCCAGCGAAAGTGGTTTAGTTAGATGTTTGAGTTTTGTGTGTTTTAGTTGAGTTTTGTGTGTTTTAGTTTTAAGTTTGCTCGAGGACTAGCAAAAACCAGGTTTGGGGGTATTTGATAGTCACATTTTGCATGCATGTATAGCTTTCTTATTTGGCGTTTTTGTATTGTTTTTGGATTAAACTAGTTGCATTTTACTTTGTTTGGTGTTAGTGTGCAGCCAAGTGTGTAATAAGATCAATTGGAAGGCAAATGAAGGAATGTGGTGAAATTCGGCCAAATTGAGTGATTCTAAATAAAACAAGCATTGAAGTCAGATTAGGTGGTTACAACACCAAAACATGCATTCACATGCATGTTCAAACACTTTGCACTTCCATTCCCATGTCCAGATTATTCTAACCAAGTTTCAGATTGTCCACTCCCTTGTTGCAGAAATACACATGCATTTCAATTAAATAAAACCCATGCTTGCACCTTTCCCTTTTATTATTCACCCATTATTCCAGAAAATCAATCATTCTAAGTCCATGCCGTGTGTCCCTTCTCCTCTCCAGATTTTTACAAAGCATTTTCTGGTGGTCCAAGTCACCTTTGCAGGTTCCACTCACTTGTGGCAGCAAGAGCATGTGTTTCTTTGAAGACATTAATCCCTTGCAGATCATGTCCAGGCCATGAGTCTACCATCTCAGAAACACAATCATTTCCATCACTTATGCACTGCCATCTGAGTTAAACAAATAGTAGATCCAATCTGAATGTTGGGGGATCACACACACTCTATTTGGCTCCATTTTCTGTCCATCATACACACTAATTCGCCCTCTCCATTGCATTGCATTCTACATTCTTTTCCTTTCACAGAAACAGTCCATTACACTCCCATAACCCCCCCCATTTCACCTATAAATACTCATTCATTCATCTCATTTCACCACAATTCATTTCACAACAGAAATTGGCCCCTTGGGGCCGTGCCTTTCACAAAAGTCCATCCTTCCATTTCCATCACTCCTCATCCATTTCCATAATTCCCCAATCCATTCAACACGCCAACAACATCCCTTAGACCTTGTGCTGCAACAACGAGGAAGAGAAGAGTGCCTAAACGTTCATACAATTCAAGTTTGAGTTGTTGGAATGTTTAGGTGTTTCTTTGATTTCAATGTTTAAATTCAATTCTCTTTGTTTTGTACGTATGAGGGATGGAAGAGAAGAGTGCCTAAACGTTCATACAATTCAAGTTTGAGTTGTTGGAATGTTTAGGTGTTTCTTTGATTTCAGAATAGGGTCCCTTATTAATTCTATGTTCATTCATGTTTTATATTAGCCTTGCAAAGTTTGCCATGTAATCAAGTTAGAATGCTCATTTAATCTATCTATTTCCTGTTTCATTCTCCAATTTAATTGTGACTTAGTGTGTTGATTTTAGTGCTTGATCATCATTTGAATTAACCACAGGTTGTTTAGCCAAGATTAAAGCACACATCATGCATAATCTTGGTGGATATGTGAATGAATGAAGGGAATGTTTTGCAAACATCCTGTCGAGTGTTCCCTTTGGTTTTGTGAAAGTTTCTTATGCACTACATATTCTTGATTAGGAACCAAAGTTGCACATCACAATTAGGTTCATGATTAGGGACATTTGATCAAGTCCACACATCATATGGCTGATCATATCTAAGTGAAACAAACCCAAGAAATAAGTAGAGGGATGAGTATAATCTGACTTGACAAACATGGATTTAATTGAGCAATGGTGAAATCGAATCTCTAGCTACATCTCTATTTGTGTTATCTCATTTCATTAGTTGTCGATTTATTCATTTTGTGTTTACTTCTTTTCCTTATGCTTTAATTTACAATCTGTCATTTAGTTTAATCAAAACATAAATCCCCCTTTACTTTAATGTCCAATTTAGTTAGAAATCATTTTAGTTTGTGCTTTTAAGTGTTTTGATTCATTTCATTTCCCAATTTCGTCCAAATTCACCAAAGTGCTCAAAACTGCCCAGAAAGTGATTTTAAGGCAGTTTTGAGTGTTTTGGGTGATGTTTGAGTCTTTTGGTTTGTTTTAGTGTTTTAAGTGTTTAGTTTTGCATTCCTTGAGTCTAGTTAAGTGTTTTATATTGTGTTTTTACATTTGAATCAAGCCATAATCTTAAATTCGTCCAACATTGGATTTAAGGTCAGAAACTGCTTAGTTAGTGTTTTTAGGCAGTTTTGAGTCTTTTGAACTTGATTTGAGTCCTTTGAGTCTTTGTGAACATTTTTTAACTTTGTTTTTACATTTTTGAGTCAAATCCAAGTGATTAACAATCCCTCCTAATCCCCGGTCCAGAACGATCCCTACTTACATATATACTACAATTTGACGAAAAGAGGGTTTAATTTATGCGCGTATAATTCTCGCATCAGTAATGTACAAGAAACTTTCATAAAACCAAAGGGAGTAACTCGGCAGGATGTGTGCTAAACACTCCCTTCATTCATTCACATATCTACCAAGATTATGCATGATGTGTGCTTTAATCTTGGCTACACAACTTAGTGATTAATTCAAATGATGATCAAACATTAAAATCAATACATTAAGTCACCATTAAAACAGAAAATGAAACAAGAAATAGATGGACAAAATGAGCATTCTAACTTAATTACATGGCAAACTTTGCAAGGTTACATCGAATCCCTAGAGGAAGATTAGTTACAATTCATGTTTACAAAAGATTTAACATAAACATACACAACATGAATGAACATAGAATGAAGTAGAAGGAACCCTTGAAGCAAAACTGATGTTGAATTCCTTGAAGAGTGCCTTCGGTGTTGGAGCTCCCAAATGTGATTGTAAATGAGGGTGGAGAAAACTAATCTCGAATGGTTTCTGTGAGTGGTGCATAAATGGAGAGAAATGGACAGTTTCTGTGAAAGGGAGAGGGTGTCGAATGAAATGGAATGGAGAGGGGGAATGAGAGTGAATGATGGGCAGAAAATGGAGCAAAATGGTGTATGTAATGGAATGGATCCGAGATGGAGATTAGTGAGTGTTATGGACAGAAAATGGAGTGTAATAGGCTGTGTGTGATCCCCCCTGATCTCAGTCCGAAAATCCCTAAGTCTTGGTGCATTTCTGAATGAGTCTAATGATGGGGAGACAATCAGATTGGATCTTGGCTTTGTTTAACTCAGATGGCAGTGCATAAGTGATGGAATGATTGTGTTTCTGAGATAGTGGACGCATGGCATGGACAAGATCTGCAAGGATGTGTTTTGTTTAATCAAAATGCATGTGCAAAGTCTGCCACAAGGGAGTGGAACCTGCAAAGGTCAATTGGAGCACCAGAAAATGTTTATACAAGTCTAAAAATGGGAAGAACACACGGCATGGACAAAGGAATGGGTTGGATTTCTGAAATGATGGCATGAAATGGAATTTCTGGAATAAAGGATGCAAGGAATTACTTGTTTAATCACAATGCATGTGAATTTCTGTAAAGATGAATGCAAAAGGGAAATGGAATTGCATGTGAGTTCGGCAAAGTGTTTGAACATGCATGTGAATGCATGTTTTGGTGTAAATATTGCTGAATGGTTTAAGTAATGGGAGTTGGACAAAGCAAGGGAATACACGGCACAAGGTTGTGACATGCATGTGAATGCATGTTTTGATGTTTTAGAGGTGCATAATCTGATTTGGAACCAAATGGGAGTGCACGGGCAGGTTGTGGACATGCATGTGATTGCATGTTTTTGCCTTGTTTAGAACCACCCAAAGTGACTCCAATGCATCACTTTCTGTTTAGAACCATCCAATGTGGTCGAATTGCACCACATTTCATCATTTGCCTTCCGATTGATATTATTACACACTTGGCTGCACACTAACACAAAACAATGTAAAACGCAACTAGTTTACTCCAAAACAATCACAAAGATGCCAAATAAAGAAGATATAAATGCATGCAAAATGTGACTTAACAAATACCCCCAAACCTGGTTTTTGCTAGTCCTCGAGCAAACTTAAAACTAAAACACACAAAATACAAACATCTAACTAAACCACTTTCGCTGGCCAAACGATTGCACTGAGCATGTGCAACAAGCCTTTGAACCCCTAGGTGTCCCTAGTTGGAGGAGTTGTGTCTCCTGAGGGTTTACAGTGATGACACCCACAAACATTTACAAAATCTGCAAACAACTTGGTTAAAACATGCTTTAAACAAACTAATAAGAACCAATGAAGATTTTGTCATTCATTCAACTCAAAAGATTTCCACTTCAAAGAATCATATCAATTGTAACGTATAAAGATATTTCTCCATGTCTTACGACTTCAAAGTCACCATACCCAAATGCTTAAGATAGAATTCGCCTCAACTCTACTCCTCACAGCCTCCACTCAAGTTTTCACTCAGATCTTAAGGTTTAGTCTCTCAACAACATATATGAGTGAAATTATGTAAAGGAAATCAAAATTCTCACATATGAAATCTGAAATGGAAGCACAGTTTCTGAGTAGATCTCATGAAATGAATCAAATGCTAAGAATATAGATAACACACACACTTACCATCACCCATGAATACATCCTCAATGATCAGCTAGGTCTTTCTCAAGATTGTAATGTAAGGCTTAGGTTATAGGTTACAAGAGAAGTGATATGAAATACTAGAGCTTGGGGCATACCAAAGTGTTCTTGAGGATAATGCTCTTCACTTGCATTTGTTTTCTTTCTTCTTTGTTTTTGGCATCCAGGCCCTATGTCTTATAATGAGGAGATTTGGAACTCGTATCCATTTTAATTCTCTTCTTTTTTTTTTTTTTTTTTTATAACCCCTTTTTTTTTTAGAAGCATCTTCAACATAGGCGCCCTCGGTACATGCCACAATCTTGTTCTAAGCTCAATTTACCTTTAGTCTTCATCACCTTGGTATTCCCCAAATCATAAGGTATGGCTTGTAATGGGCTAGAATGGGTAGAGTATGGTGTGGGTGATGAAAGACTTGGGCTAAAGTGTTTGGCTGCAACGAGGGTGAATGGAACACACAAATGGGTAGGATTTAAGCCTTTTAGTAGTTAAACATGCATAGCCTAACATCATCTCATTGAGTTCATTCACGAAAGATACTAAACACATGGTATCTGCAAAGAGAGTAATTCTTAGTATCCAATCAAAATAGAAGTAATGAGATCATTTAAAGTGAAATTGAAAGAAAGAGATAGGAATAGAAACACTTTAAACCCTCTCAAAGAAGCAAATAGGCTCAAAATAACTCACTAGGGTAGTCTCCACTATTCTTCTTCCAGAATTTGAGTATGGTACCTCTATCATCATAATTTCAAGAGTTATAGCTTTATAAATGACAACAAGATGCAACTCTTTTCCATAGCAACCTAATCGTTTGTTTTCAAACATAGTCCTCATATACATTCGTATTAGCATGCAAAAACACTCTTAACCGAAACTAACACATAAAACAAACACAAAACACAAACCTTCCATCCCACACCCCCAAACCAAATCCTTATCATTGTGTTGGAAGGTACCAAAAGACACAAACACACAAAAACGACTCAAAACACTCTTTTTAGGCTTTTCAAAACATATTTTTCAAATTTTTATGTGATTTTCGGAGTTATAAAAACAAAACATAATAAAACACTCTAAAACATCTTAAAAACACCTTAAAACAGCAAGGAACAACATTTAAAGTTATGGGTGATAAAATCCCACAAATTTGCATTAACATCATTAGTTACCCCCCCACACTTAAATCAAACATTGTCCTCAATGTTTTAAGCATAGATTCACACAAAACATAAACATACTAAACATAAACACACAAAAAGCAACTAAACATACTAAACATGGCAGAATGTAATTAATCAAAGAGAAGAGTTTAGAGACGCAAATCTGGTTATGGAGTGTACATTCCATCTTCTCCTTGGTAATTGCATTGAGGCTTTGATCTTTGTGATTCCACAGGCTTACTCTTGAACTGCACTGCTCCCATCGTTGATTTTCCTTTGTGCTACTCTTGAACTGGGCAGCAGGCTTCATTTGGTCTCCCCCGAAGGTCTGAGCTTACTCCTTTGGTCTGTTTCTTTGTTCAATCTTTCCAATTCGTATTGAAAAGGGTTGGAGAATAACTCAGCCTACGTTTGTCTCCACATGCTTCAATGTATCATTTTCACTTGCCTTGCTTGCTCCCCTTGCAGAAGTGGTCCCTTCTCCGGAAGTGTGTCAACCGTTGAAGATGACTACTCGAGAGCAACTCTAGGTAAGCAATCAGGAATGGATTCCAGGCAGTCGGTTCCAGAACAGAAGACTGGCTCCAAGTGCCTCTGATTGCTTTTGTTTACTTTGCCATGCGAGTAATAACAAGGACAAAGAAAAGGACAGGGAAAGAGCATGATATGAGATACTTTTGCTTTAGACCTTGATGATATGAGATACCTTTGCTTTTGAAGAAACGGCGAATGATTCAGCACATGTATTTGTTGTGCTGTTTCCTCCTGGGTCATATGTACTCCAGGCATCTGGTATCATCTTTGGGGAAGAAGAAAGAATTGAGTATTTCGAAAGGCTTTGCTGGGAGTGCGCCCTCAGAGGTGAGGGAGAGTTGGGCATTTTCTTCAGGTTTGCCCTGCCATAAAAGACGAAGGTCGACATATATAGAGATAATATCAAGTGGTGGTACTCTTCTTTTACCCTTGTCGACAAACGTTTTGATCCCGCAAATCCGGCTTGTTGAAATAGTGGCGCCTCCTCGATCTTTGAAGACGTCTCTTCGATTTCAGAGCAGGCGCCCCTTCGATTTCTGAACGACGCCCTTTAGCTTTCTGAACGACACGTAGTAGTGCGGATGCGGCTCCTTTTGACAAAGCTGCACGCGTTTTCTGAAAAGCAGAGAAAGCGTCGCCGGACTTTGCGCTTGTCGGCTAAAGATGTGTAGTTGCGGTGATGGCCTCCACGTGTTGTCTGAAAAGAAGAAATCTTTTGACAAAGTTGAACGCGTCTTCTGAAAAGCCGAGAAAGCGTTGCCTAAATTACGCCGGAAATTCCGGCTTTTTGAATTGGTGGACGCGTCGCCTTGGCTTTTTATTGAGCTATCGATCACCACAACAAACACACTCTGAAGTTTTCCCATTCTTGAAAATCGACTCCGGGCCTTTGAAATTTAACTCCATCCTTTCTCTTTGAACACTTTTGAAAAATGGCAAACTCATCGAACCTTAGCTTGGAATTGAGCCTTAGCAGTGATACGGGCGCGCCGCGTCAAGGTAACGTATGGCGCCCTTCTTTCTTATCTTCTAACGGTCCTCTTACAGGTGAGGACTCCGTGATGCAGGACGCCACAACAGCTACAATAGTAGCTAGGAACCTCCTCACTCCAAAAGATAGTAGGCTGCTGTCAGGACGGTCCGATGAGTTGGCCGTTCAAGAGTCCCTCGCACTTAGTGTTCAATGTGCGAGTTCTGTGTCCAACATGGGCCAACGCCTGCTTGCCCGCTCCCGTCAGGTGGAATCATTGATGGCAGAGGTGGAAAGTCTCAAGCAGGAGATCCAGCAGCTTAAGTACGAGAATAGAAGTTTGCACGTGCTTGCCAACAACTATTCGACGGGCATGAAGAGGAAGCTTGATGAGCTGCAAGAGTCTGAAGGTCGGATTCACAGTGACCGTCAAAGGTTTTCATCTTTCCTCCAGAGGCACCTTTTTCCTGGCTCATCCAGCGCTTGGCCAAGTGTTGAGGCCTGAAATGCTCTAGCTCCGATGCCTTCCGCCCCGATGCCTTCCGCTCCGATGCCTTCCGCTCCGATGCCTTCTGCTTCAAAGCCTTCTGCTTCGACGCCTCGTAGTGGGGCTTCACGTAAACAACCTTTGTGAAGCTCCACCTTTCTCCATGTTTAGTATCTTTTTTTAATATAAATTTTTTTTTTTTTTTTTTTTTTTTTTTTTTTGTACATGCTTTGTTTATTCAGTGCATTGGGTTGCCTCCCAAGTAGCGCTTTCTTTTACGTCTTGCAGCCGGACGAAGAACCCAATCACTCCAGGATATGTTCACGAATCGGATGAAAACTCCGAGTCATAAACTAGTACCTAAAACAAGAAACAAAACAAGATTAAGAATCTGGAATAAAAAGAACAAACGAAAATAAAACAATCCAAAAACTCTCAAGTTCATCTTGCTTCTGTGGGCAGCAAGATGCATGAAGGTGAATTTGGTATGATTGGTTGAGCAAAGTCCTCCAAAGCTCTAAGTTTATCTTGGTTGCCCGCCATCTCTTCCTCTCTTTCCCAATCAAATTGCTCAGATCCTTTACTTGTTGAACTAGGTGAAGTCCTTTCCTCTTCCTCACGGATTAGGGATGAACTTGATGGCACAAAGTTGTCCAAAGTGTGGCCCTTCAACCGTTCAATTCTTTGGCCTAACTCAACAAGTTTATTTGACATATACTACCTTAAATAAAATAACACAAGTGTGAATGAAAATCTACTAGCAAACAACAATGAAATGAACAAAAATAAACTTAAAAACGTTTGAAAAGACTCAAGGGATGTGGAACTAAACGTTTAGAACACTTAAACAATCCAAAAACCCAAAACAGCAACTAGAAGACTCAAAATTGCCTAAAAACCACTTTCTGGGCAGTTTTGAGCACCTACACTAATTTGGACGAAATTGGATGGAAACTTGAATCAAAACACTTATAAACACAAATCAAAACACTTTCTAACTAATTTGGACAAAACAAAGACTCAAAGGACTCAAAACAGATTCACAAGACTCAAAACAAGCTAAAAACTCTCAAAACTGCCTAAAAACACAAACTGGGCAGTTTTGACACTAAACTCAATTTTGGACGAAAATTAGGTTTGAGCTTGACTCAAAATGCTTCAAAACACAAGATAAGACAGATTCTAAGCCTAAAACCTAACAAAATATGGGGGAAATTGTATTTGGACGAAATGCAATTAAATGGTCAGATTATAACAAAACCAGATTGTAAAGCAAGTTGATGTAAACCAATGGATAATGGAATGGCTAAGGGATTCTTTTCCACACCTGAAATGTATGCAACTTAAATCAACTTCCAATTATCAAATCGACAAGTTATGAACCTTGACACTAATCAAAATAGCAAATAAGCAAACAAGCAATTACAAGGGACTGAAATCAGTCCCCGGCAACGGCGCCATTTTTGTTGATGTATAATTCCTTCCTAATGCTAGAATATGTTTAGTATAATGGCATAAGTAAGGGTGTCGAATCCACAGGGACTAATTGGACCTATGTAACTACTTGTTTGCAAGAAATCTAAGAAATGAATCAAACTAATCAAATTGAGCAGATTTGTTGTTGTTACTTAAAAGCATAAATAAAAGAAGTAAACACAACTAAATGAATCAACAACCAATATAACGAGATAGTATCAATGGAAATGAAACTAGGGATTCGATTTCACCATTGCTCAATTAAATCCATGTTTGTCAAGTTAGTTTATACTCATTCATCTACCTACTTCTTGAGTTTGTTTCACTTAGATATGATCAGCCATATGATGTGTGGATTTGATCAAATGTCTCTAATCGTGAACCTAATTGTGATGTGCAACTTTGGTTCATAATCAAGATTATGTAATGTACAAGAAACTTTCATAAAACCAAAGGGAGTAACTCGGCAGGATGTGTGCTAAACACTCCCTTCATTCATTCACATATCTACCAAGATTATGCATGATGTGTGCTTTAATCTTGGCTACACAACTTAGTGATTAATTCAAATGATGATCAAACATTAAAATCAATACATTAAGTCACCATTAAAACAGAAAATGAAACAAGAAATAGATGGACAAAATGAGCATTCTAACTTAATTACATGGCAAACTTTGCAAGGTTACATCGAATCCCTAGAGGAAGATTAGTTACAATTCATGTTTACAAAAGATTTAACATAAACATACACAACATGAATGAACATAGAATGAAGTAGAAGGAACCCTTGAAGCAAAACTGATGTTGAATTCCTTGAAGAGTGCCTTCGGTGTTGGAGCTCCCAAATGTGATTGTAAATGAGGGTGGAGAAAACTAATCTCGAATGGTTTCTGTGAGTGGTGCATAAATGGAGAGAAATGGACAGTTTCTGTGAAAGGGAGAGGGTGTCGAATGAAATGGAATGGAGAGGGGGAATGAGAGTGAATGATGGGCAGAAAATGGAGCAAAATGGTGTATGTAATGGAATGGATCCGAGATGGAGATTAGTGAGTGTTATGGACAGAAAATGGAGTGTAATAGGCTGTGTGTGATCCCCCCTGATCTCAGTCCGAAAATCCCTAAGTCTTGGTGCATTTCTGAATGAGTCTAATGATGGGGAGACAATCAGATTGGATCTTGGCTTTGTTTAACTCAGATGGCAGTGCATAAGTGATGGAATGATTGTGTTTCTGAGATAGTGGACGCATGGCATGGACAAGATCTGCAAGGATGTGTTTTGTTTAATCAAAATGCATGTGCAAAGTCTGCCACAAGGGAGTGGAACCTGCAAAGGTCAATTGGAGCACCAGAAAATGTTTATACAAGTCTAAAAATGGGAAGAACACACGGCATGGACAAAGGAATGGGTTGGATTTCTGAAATGATGGCATGAAATGGAATTTCTGGAATAAAGGATGCAAGGAATTACTTGTTTAATCACAATGCATGTGAATTTCTGTAAAGATGAATGCAAAAGGGAAATGGAATTGCATGTGAGTTCGGCAAAGTGTTTGAACATGCATGTGAATGCATGTTTTGGTGTAAATATTGCTGAATGGTTTAAGTAATGGGAGTTGGACAAAGCAAGGGAATACACAGCACAAGGTTGTGACATGCATGTGAATGCATGTTTTGGTGTAAATATTGCTGAATGGTTTAAGTAATGGGAGTTGGACAAAGCAAGGGAATACACGGCACAAGGTTGTGACATGCATGTGAATGCATGTTTTGATGTTTTAGAGGTGCATAATCTGATTTGGAACCAAATGGGAGTGCACGGGCAGGTTGTGGACATGCATGTGATTGCATGTTTTTGCCTTGTTTAGAACCACCCAAAGTGACTCCAATGCATCACTTTCTGTTTAGAACCATCCAATGTGGTCGAATTGCACCACATTTCATCATTTGCCTTCCGATTGATATTATTACACACTTGGCTGCACACTAACACAAAACAATGTAAAACGCAACTAGTTTACTCCAAAACAATCACAAAGATGCCAAATAAAGAAGATATAAATGCATGCAAAATGTGACTTAACACTAAACTAGACTCAAAGAATGTAAAACTAAACACTTAAAACACTAAAACAAACCAAAAGACTCAAAACAGCACCAAAACACTCAAAACTGCCTTAAAATCACTTTCTGGGCAGTTTTGAGCACTTTGGTGAATTTGGACGAATTTGTGTAACAAATTGAATCAAAACTCTTATAAACACAAACTAAGACACTTTCTAACTAAATTAGACAATAAAGTAAAGGGGGATTGAGTTTTGGACGAAATTAAATTAAATGTACAGATTCAAATTAAAACAGATAGTAAAGATGAATTTGATGGAATTGAATGGATGGGAACCTAGCTAAGGGGTTCTTCTCCATACATGTTACACTTGCATAATAAAATGATTTCCAATTGCATTTCAATAAACCATGAATTCTCAACACCCCAAGTTAACCGTGATGCACTAATTAACCTTCAAATCTTCCTAACGTTATTGAATTGGATGATGCATGCGACAATTCAAAACATTCCCCACAAGTCCTCAACATGAATGCATAGAAGAGATACAAGCAAGAATCATTAAGCTCTATGAAAATTATAAGTGTTGACGAGGCATTCGTTACTATGGATTGCATGAAACTTATGCCAAGAATTCGTTTAACGCGATTGTTTATAAGCAACCTCCACTACTTGTGAATATAAGTTCGTAACTATTAGGTGAAACTCACTTATATTCTAGCGTCATATTCATGCATGAAAATTAAGCGTGCACTCTCAATTAAACATACATAAATAAGTTATCAATCAAACAGTTAAACAAATTGAAACCACAACTTATGAAACGCAATTAGAAGTAATCAAATCAAAATGCAAGCATAAACATATATTTCGAATCACCCCCTAACCAAGGGGGGTTTATTTCCTCATAACTTTGAAATCAAAGAAACACCTAAACATTCCAACAACTCAAACTTGAATTGTATGAACGTTTAGGCACTCTTCTCTTCCTCGTTGTTGTAGCACAAGGTCTAAGGTGAGGTTTGGTGGTGTGAATGGTTTGGGGAGTGGTGTTTGGATTAATAGGGAAGCTCACGGCACAAAGGGGGAAGTGTTGGTGGTATGTACAATGGAATGGAAGTGTTTGTGGAATGGGTGAATTTCTGGCACAAAGGCCTTATTTCTGTGGTGAATGGATGTATGTTTGAATGGTGCATGTGGGTGAAGGTGTGGCTGCATGTTTGAATGATTAAAGGGACATGTGGGGGTGGAAATGATGAATGAAATGCATGTGAATGACAGCTAGATATGTTGATGAATGCATGTGACTTGTTTGTGGTGAGTGAAAATGCAATCTGAAATGGGAGAGCATGTGGATTAAAGGGGGAATGGTGGCTGCAAAGTGAATGAATAATGAAATGGGAAAGCATGTGCAAGGTTTTGGTGTGAATGATTGAATGTGCATGTGGCTGCAATGGATTAGGAATCCTTCAATTTCGTCCATCCTCTTGGCTCCAAGCATATGATATCCATTCCAATCTCTAATTTGCTCCAAAAGGCTCCAAAAGGCATCCTTTTGCATACTTTGCCCTTAGAACCTACAAACACACGAAAATAGCTTAAAGTACTAAAATAACTAAAGAAACATAACGTAAATGCACGAGAACAAGCCATTTAAGTCGCATGAATATGCTCCTATCAGTGTGCAGGCTCTATGTCCAACATGGGGCAAGCCTACTTGCACGCTCCCGTCAGGTTGAATCGTTGATGGCAGAGGTGGAAAGTCTCAAGCAAGAGATCAAGCAGCTGAAGTATGAGAATAGAAGTTTGCACGTGCTTCCAAACAACTATTCGACGGGCATGAAGAGGAAGCTTGATGAGCTGCATGAATCCAATGGTCGCATTCAAAGTGACCGTCAAAGGCTTGCGGCTTTCTTCCAGAGGCACATTTTTCCTGGGTCATCCAGCGTTCCACCAAGTATTGTGGCCTCGAATGATCTAGCTCCGATGCCTCCCGCTTCTATGCCTCCTGTTGATGTATTATTCCTTCCTAATGCTAGAATACATTTAGTATAATGGCATAAGCAAGGGTGTCGAATCCACAGGGACTAATTGGACCTATGTAATTACTTGTTTTGCAAGAACTCTATGAAATGAATCAAACTAAACAGAATAGGCAGATTTGTTGTTGTAACTTGAAAGTATAAGAAAGTGAAGTAAACACAAATAAAAGGCTCAACAACTAATAAAATGAGATAGTACCAATGAGGATGAAGCTAGGGATTCGGTTTCACCATTGCTAAACCAAGTCCATGTTTGTTAAGTTAGTTTGTACTCATTCATCTACCTATTTCTTGAGTTTGTTTCACTTGGACATGATCAACCATATGATGTGTGGATTTGATCAAATGTCTCTAATCATGAACCTAGTTGTGATGTGCAATTTTGGTTCATAATCAAGAGTATGTAATGCACAAGAAACTTTCATAAAACCAAAGGGGATAACTCGGCAGGATGTTTGCTAAACATTCCCTTCATTCATTCACATATCTACCAAGATTATGCATGATGTGTGTTTTAATCTTGGCTACACAACTTAGTGATTAATTCAAATGATGATCAAACATTAAAATCAACACACTAAGTCACCATTAAATCAAAGAATGAAACAAGAAATAGATGGACAAATAGAGCATTCTAACTTAATTACATGGCAAACTTTGCAAGGTTACATCGAATCCCTAGAGGAGGATTAGTTACAATTCATGTTTACAAAAGATTTAACATAAAAATATAAAACATGAATGAACATAGAATTAATAAGAAGAAACCCTTGAAGCAAAACTGATGTTGAATTCCTTGAAGAGTGCCTTTGGTGTTGGTTTTCCAAATGTGGTGCGGATGAAGGTAGATTGGTTATGGTTGAATGGTGTCTGCCCTTGGGACAGAAAATGGACAGAGATGAAATGAAATGGAGCGGATATGTGTGTGAAAATGGAAAGAATCAAGAACAGTTTCTGTGAATGGTAGAGAATGTGGACAGTTTCTGTGAAAGGGAGAGAATGTGGACAGTTTCTGTGAATGGGAGAGAATGTCGAATGCAATGGAATGGAGAGAATGTGAGAGAATCCTCCACAGAAGTGGAGCAAATAGGGTGTGTGTAACGGAATCAAAATCCGAGCGGAAGAGTGAGTCTTCCTTGGTGAATTTCTGAATATGGTTAATGATGGAAATAAACAATAGGAAGGCATGTGAAAGCTGACAAGATCCATGTGAAAGGAATGCTGAAAAAGGGTATGAATGTGCACGGTCTAGACAAGAAGGAGCTGGAATCGCATCTAATGGTGGGATGAGTGGATTTCTGGAGTGATGGATGCAAAGCATGGACATGATCTGTGGTTTATTTAATCCAAGATACATGTGCAATGTCTGCCACAAGGGAGTGGACAATCTGAAACTGGTTATAATAATCTGGGAATGGGAATGGAAGTGCACGGGATGGACATGAAGGAGTTGGAAATGCAAAGGTGATCTGTTTCGGTGTTGGAAATGCATAAGGGAGCTGGAAATGCATGTGAGTGCTCGGCAAGGTGTTGGGACATGCATGTGAATGCATGTTTTGGTGTTGGAAACACCCAATCCGACTTCAATGTTTTCACCCAATATGGCCGAATTGCACCACATTCCTTCATTTGCCTTCCAATTGATCTTATTACACACTTGGCTGCACACTAACACCAAACAATGTAAAATGCAACTAGTTTAATCCAAAAACAATACAAAGACGCCAAATAAGAAAGATATACATGCATGCAAAATATGACTTATCAAATACCCCCAAACCTGGTTTTTGCTAGTCCTCGAGCAAACTTAAAACTAAAACACACAAAAACACAAACATCTAACTAAACCACTTTCGTTGGCCAAACGATTGCACTGAGCATGTGCAACAAGCCTTTGAACCCCTAGGTGTCCCTAGTTGGAGGAGTTGTGTCTCCTGAGGGTTTACAGTGATGACACCCACAAACATTTACAAAATCTGCAAACAACTTGGTTAAAACATGCTTTAAACAAACTAATAAGAACCAATGATAGCCTTGTTATACATTCAAACTCAAAAGTTTGCCACTTCAAAAATCGTATCAATTGTAAAGTATAAAGATATTTCTCCATATCTTACAACTTCAAAGTCACCATACCCAAAGGTTTAAGATAGAATTCGCCTCAACTCTACTCCTCACAGCCTCCACTCAAGTTCTCACTCAGATCTTAAGGTTTAGTCTCTCAACAACATATATGAGTTAAATTATGTAAAGGGAATCAAAATTCTCACATATGAAATCTGAAATGGAAGCACAGTTTCTGAGTAGATCTCATGAAATGAATCAAATGCTAAGAATATAGAAATACACACACTTATCATCACCCATGAATACATCCTCAATGATCAGTTAGGTCTTCTTCAAGGTTGTAATGCAAGGCTTAGGGTATAGGTTATGAAAGATTTGATATGAAATACTAGAGTTTGGGGCATACCAAAGTGTCTTTGAGGCTCTTCACTGGCATTTGCCTTCTTTTGTTTTTGGGTATAGCTTATGCTTGGAGCCAAAGTGTTGGACGAAATTGAAGACCTAATTGAAGACCAAAGTGTTGGAACCTTGTTCTCTTTAGTTTTAGGACATTTAAAACCTTTCCTAATCCCAATCATGCCATGCATAACACACATCCATTCTAACACATTGTCATTGCACATGCATTTCCTTCATTAGTTAATTCACATGCTCCATACTTATCATCACCACTCATTACTTATCACATATCATCACCACTTATCACTTATCATTCACCACTTATCATATCATACACTTATCACTTATCACTCATAATCACCTACAACATCCACCTACTTCACCTACAACATCCACCTACTTCACCTACAACATCCACCTAATTCACCTACAACATCCACCTACTTCACCTACAACATCCACCTACTTCACCTACAAATGACATAGCCATATGTTCCCTCCACTACTCCTATAAATACCCTTGCATTCATTCATTCAAAAAACATCTCATTTCATACACAACACACCACAAACACATCCCTTTCTCTCTTAGCCATGAGTCTCCCTTAGAATCAAAAAACCATTTTTCCATTTCCCTATTAATCCAAACACCACTCCCCAAACCATTCACACCATCAAACTATCCTTAGACCTTGTGCTACAACAACGAGGAAGAGAAGAGTGCCTAAACGTTCATACAATTCAAGTTTGAGTTGTTGGAATGTTTAGGTGTTTCTTTGATTTCAATGTTTAAATTCAATTCTCTTTGTTTGTACGTATGAGGAATGGAAGAGAAGAGTGCCTAAACGTTCATACAATTCAAGTTTGAGTTGTTGGAATGTTTAGGTATTTCTTTGATTTCAAAGTTATAATAAACTAAACCCCCTTTAGCTAGGGGGTGATTCGAAATATATGTTTATGCTTGCATTTTGATTTGATTACTTCTAATTGCATTTCATAAGTTGTTGATTCAATTTGTTTAACCGTTTGATTGATAACTTATTTATGTATGTTTATTAAGAATGCGCGCTTAATTTTCATGCATGAATATGACGCTAGAATATAAGTGATTTTCACCTAATCGTTATGAACTTATATTCACAAGTAGTGGAGGTTGCTTATAAACAATCGCGTTAAATGAATTCTTGGTATAAGTTTCATGCGTAGTCCATAGTAACGAATGCCTCGTCAACACTTAAAAGTTTTCATGATGCTTAATGATCTTTGATTGTATCTTTATTGTGCTTTTCACGTAAAGGACTTTTGGAGAATGTTGTGAATTGCGTTGCGCTAACCCATCCAATTCATTAACTTAAGGAAAATTTGACGGTTAATTTAAGCGGACCTAATTGACCCGGGGCGTTGAGAATTAATGATTTGTTGAAATGCAATTGGAAATCGTTTTATTATGCAAGTATAACATATGTGGAGATGAACCCCGTAGCTAACTTTCCATCCATTTGTTCTTTCTTTTCTTGTTTCTGTTTTCATGTTTAATTTAACTTGTTATTCAATTATGTTAAACATGTGAAACTAATTTCTTTTTAGTTAGAGGCGAATTTGAAGCCATGGACATATGTTGGTTATGATTTGATTTACTCCAGTTATGAATTCATGAACTTTAGATGTGGGTTACTTTTCTGTTTTGATTAAGAACTTGTTTATGTATGTGGGTTGAGGGTCGACACTTAATTTGCATGCCTAAGACTTGATGCTAGGATATAAGGGAATTTCACCTAATCGTTATGAACTTATATTCATGAGTAGTAAAAATCGCTAGTCACGATTGTGTTTAGTAAACCCTAGGCTGGATTAACATGCGTATTCCATAGTTATGAATGCCTAGTCAATGTTTATGATTTCCGTTGAACTTAATGATCTTTGTTGAATGTCTCTATCATGCGTATTCCATGTGAGAGACTTTGATTAGGAATAATTTGGTTGTAATGCGTATCCCATTCAATCCAATGAATCTAGGGAAATCTGAAGGTTAATTTAAGCGGACCTAATTAACTTGGAGCATTGTCATTCATCGTTTGTTGAAGTCATAACTGGGAGTCAATTTATATGCTTATGTTCATGTGTGGATAAGGAACCCTCTAACTAGTTGTTCATCATTCTATTTCATTAATTTCGTTTTTAGAATCTGTTTTAATTCCAAGTTTCTGTTTTAGTTTAAATTCATCCAAAACCAATCCCCCATTTATTTTAAAGTGTTAGATTAGTTAGAAATACATTCATATTGTTATTTTACGTTTTTGAGTCAAATCCAAGTGATTAACAATCCCTCCTAATCCCCGGTCCAGAACGATCCCTACTTATACATATACTACAATTTGACGAAAAGAGGGTTTAATTTGTGTGCGTATAAATCTCGCATCATGCCCTTGCTGCCACAAGTGAGTGGAACCGGCAAAGGTCAATTGGAGCACCAGAAAATGTTTATACAAATCTGAAAATGGGAAGAACATGATGCGAAAATTAACTTAACACACAAATTAACCCTCTTTTGACAATTGTAGCATATAAATAAGTAGGGATCGTTCTTACACCGTGATAGGAGCATATTCATGCGACTTAAGTGGCTTGTTCTCGTGCATTTACGTTATGTTTCTTTAGTTATTTTAGTACTTTAAGCTATTTTCGTGTGTTTTTAGGTTCATATGGCTAAGGAAGCAAAAAGATGCATTTTGGAGCATTTTGGAGCAAAATTGGACTTGGAATGGATAGCTTATGTTTGGTGCAAAAGGAATGGACGAAATTGAAGGATTCCTAATCCATTGCAGCCACATGCACCCATAATCATTCACACCTTGCAGCCACATGCATTCACTCTTCATAAATCAGCCACATGCACTCATCATCATAACCTAGCTGTCATGTTTCCCCTTTCATCATTCCCTCACATTCTTTAAATCAGCCAACACATGCATCCACCTTTCTCCCATCAGATTTCCAACATTGCACATGCATTCCCCTTACAATTTCAGCCATCCTAGCTGTTTTGCACATGCATTCACTTAACCTAGCTGTCATGTTCCCTCTCCCATCCATTCATCTCCCTATAAAAACCATACACACTTCACACAACATTCATTGATTCTCATTCACTCTTCCATATTCCAGAAATTCGTCAAAACCTCTCCACACCCTTGCAGCAGCCACCAAAACACTTTTCTCTTCCCTATTAATCCAAACACCACTCCCCAAACCATTCACACCACCAAACCTCAGCTTAGACCTTGTGCTACAACAACGAGGAAGAGAAGAGTGCCTAAACGTTCATACAATTCAAGTTTGAGTTGTTGGAATGTTTAGGTGTTTCTTTGATTTCAAAGTTTAAATTCAATTCTCTTTGTTTTGTACGTATGAGGAATGGAAGAGAAGAGTGCCTAAACGTTCATACAATTCAAGTTTGAGTTGTTGGAATGTTTAGGTGTTTCTTTGATTTCAAAGTTATGAGGAAATAAACCCCCCTTGGTTAGGGGGTGATTCGAAATATATGTTTATGCTTGCATTTTGATTTGATTACTTCTAATTGCGTTTCATAAGTTGTGATTTCAATTTGTTTAACCGTTTGATTGATAACTTATTTATGTATGTTTATTGAGAGTGCACGCTTAATTTTCATGCATGAATATGACGCTAGAATATAAGTGAGTTTCACCTAATAGTTACGAACTTATATTCACAAGTAGTGGAGGTTGCTTATAAACAATCGCGTTAAACGAATTCTTGGCATAAGTTTCATGCAATCCATAGTAACGAATGCCTCGTCAACACTTATAATTTTCATAGAGCGTAATGATTCTTGCTTGTACCTCTTCTATGCATTCATGTTGAGGACTTGTGGGGAATGTTTTGAATTGTCGCATGCATCATCCAATTCAATAATGTTAGGAAGATTTGAAGGTTAATTAGTGCATCACGGTTAACTTGGGGTGTTGAGAATTCATGGTTTATTGAAATACAATTGGAAATCATTTTATTATGCAAGTATAACATGTATGGAGATGAACCCCTTAACTAGGTTCCCATCCATTCAATTCCATCAATTTCATATTTACATTCTGTTTTAGTTGCAATTTGTTCATTTAATTTAATTTTCGTATAAACCTAAATCCCCCTTTACTTTATTGTCCAATTTAGTTAGAAAGTGTCTTAGTTTATGTTTCTAAGTGTTTTGATTCATTTTATTTCCCAAATTCGTCCAAAGTAGTCAAAATGCTCAAAACTGCCCAGATTGTGTTTTTAAGGCAGTTTTGAGTGTTTTGGTGCTGTTTTGAGTCTTTTGGTTTGTTTTAGTGTTTTAAGTGTTTAGTTTTACATTCTTTGAGTCTAGTTTAGTGTTTTATATTGTGTTTTTACATTTGAATCAAGCCATAATCTTAAATTCGTCCAACATTGGATTTAAGGTCAGAAACTGCCTAGTTAGTGTTTTTAGGCAGTTTTGAGTCTTTTGAACTTGTTTTGAGTCCTTTGAGTCTTTGTGAACGTTTTTAACTTTGTTTTTACGTTTTTGAGTCAAATCCAAGTGATTAACAATCCCTCCTAATCCCCGGTCCAGAACGATCCCTACTTATACATATACTACAATTTGACGAAAAGAGGGTTAATTTGTATGCGTATAATTCTCGCATCAAATTTTGGCGCCGTTGCCGGGGATTAGCAACTTTGCTAATCCTTTGGATTGTTATTTTCGTTTTCTTATTAGTTTTAGTTTTAGTTTCTGTTATGTATTTCAGTTTTAGTTTTTGATTTGTATTTTGTTTGTCGATTTTAAGTACTAGAGAAGC